>NC_057797.1:425189931-425423819 GCF_018294505.1 Triticum aestivum
AAGAAGATCATAGATGACACCTTCTGCAGGAGGAGCAACAGGATTGCCAAGCTCACCAGGGGATTCAAGGACCAGGCTGCTGCAGATAATGTCATCAATAATGAAGCTAAGATTGAGCATAGTAACAAACAGGACCCTAAGAAAATGAAGAAAGATATATCTGTTAACCTGGGACCTCAATTTGATGCTGTGATTATTAATAAGCAGGCACCTCCACCACCTGAATTTCCTATGAAGACCCTGCAGGCTATTGGCACAGGTCCATGTAAGATGGCACCCCAGGATGTGTCCCCTAGTGCTTTGCGCTATGACAGCTCTGATGATTAGGTCTCACTCCTATGATGTGGGCTTTGATGGCTCCCCTAACTGCCATCTTGCTTTGATTCCAGTTCCTTTTGCTTCCTCTACCATGTCATTTGGATGCCTGCGTGCATCAACTATCAGTATGATGTGTAATAAGTATACTTTGTGCTACAGTTTCTACTGGAGTTTGCCTGTCAGTTGCTTATGTTGTCTTAAATGCTTATGTAGTATGATTATCTACTACATGTATCTACTTCAACGAGCATTAGTCAGTGACTATTCACTTACTGCAGATATTGGCTGCTATAGCAAGACCCACAGAGCATGTAGGAGCACATATTATGCTATTCATAATATGTCACAATATTACTTCATATACTTCTGCCATGAATAGAAGTTGGAATATCCTAAATTGGAATGTTAGAGGTATAAACTCCACAACTAGGTGGAATGACATTAGAAAGAAAATTGATGAAAGTGCTTGCTGTATTATGACTTTTCAAGAAACCAAGAGGGATAATTTTGATATTGCTTATATCAAGAATTTTTGCCCAAAGAGGTTCAACCAATTCTGTTTTTCACCTTTAAATGGCAACTCTGGAGGTCTAATTACTATTTGGAATGGCAATTTAATGAAGGGCAAAGTGTTATCCCAAAATTATTATCAGATCACCATTGAGTTTACTTCTAATCTGGATAGTACCTACTGGTATCTCACTAATGTTTATGGTCCTAACAGCACTGAAGGTACACAGGAATTTACTGATTGGCTTATGGGTCTGAATATGAGCCAGTCTAAGTTATGGATGATCCTGGGTGATTTTAATTACATAAGAAGCCCTGATAATAGAAACAAACCTGGTGGTGATCCTGCTAGTATGATGACTTTTAATAATATCATTGTTAACCTGGATCTGGCAGAAATCCCTCTCAAAGGAAGAGCTTTCACATGGACCAATAAACAAGATCAACCTTTATTGGAAAAGTTAGATTGGATTTTTACCAGTCCCCACTGGACTACTATCCATCCATCTACTATGGCTACTCCATTAGCTAAAATTTCATCTGACCATGTGCCTATCAAAATCCAGATTGATAGCAATATTCCCAGAAGCCAGATATTCAGATTTGAAGAGTATTGGACTGAATTCAGTGGGTTTATTGAAACTGTGGAGAAGCATTGGTTAAATTCCACTCACTTCTCTGATTCTGCTAAGAATTTAAATTCCAAGTTTAAATCTATCAAAAGAGGTTTGAAATCTTGGAGCAAGCAATACTCCCAATTGAACAAAATCATTGATAATTGTTGTTTCTATGTGAAACTATTTGATGGCATTGAGGAACAAAGACCACTAGCTAGGGTGGAAAAGAATTTCAGGAAATTGCTCATCAAGCATACTAACAAGTTGCTGGAGGCTAAGAGAATCTACTGGAGAATTAGGGCAAACATCAGATGGGCAAATTTGGGTGATGAAAATACCAAATTCTTTCATGCAATTGCTACCTATGTATTTAGGCACAACTACATCACATATCTTATGACTATGGATGGACAGCAAGTATTTGATCATGATCATAAAGCTGCTATAATTTGGGCATCTTTCAAAGATAGGATTGGTACTGAGACAATCTGCACACAAAACTTTGACATATCACACCTTGCTATGGAGGAGGATCTTTATGATCTTGACAGGCCCTTCAGTACTGATGAGATTGATGATATCATCAATAAAATGCCCAATGACAAATCTCCTGGACCTGATGGTTTTAATGGCCTATTTATGAAGAAATGCTGGCACATAATCAAGCATTATTTCTACAAATTCATCAATGATTTCTACAATGAAGCTGTTTCCCTGGCTCCTGTTAACACTGCCTACATTACTTTGATACCCAAAAATGACAATCCTGAAATTCCTGATGATTATAGGCCCATCTCACTTGTAAGTATGCCTATCAAAATCCTTACTAAACTCCTTGCTAATAGAGTGCAGCAGATTATTATATCCAGAATTAGCAAGAATCAATATGGGTTTATAAAGACAAGGAATATTCAGGATTGCCTTGCATGGAGTTTTGAATACATACATATGTGCCACAAATCCAAGAAAGAGATCATTATTTTTAAGATTGACTTTGTTAAGGCTTTTGATAAAGGGAGCTACAAGGCTATCTTATACATGATGCAGCATCTAGGATTTACCAAGAAATGGATTAGATGGGTCTCATCTATCTTATCTACTGCTTCCACATCTGTCATCCTTAATAGTGTTCCAGGTAAATGCATTCAATGTAAGTGTGGTGTCAGACAAGGAGATCCATTTTCCCCTCTTCTATATGTTATGGTTGGAGAATTATTGCAAATCATGGTTAATGATGCATGGAGAAATGGAACACTATCTCTGCCCATTGAGACTAACTTTACTGAAAGTTATCCCATCATACAATATGCTGATGACACCCTGGTTATCTTGCCTGCTGATGAAGTTCAAATTAGAAGCTTCATTGAGATACTTGACAATTTCTCAAAATTCACTGGACTTGTTGTAAATTATAGTAAATCATCCATGGTACCAATCAACATGTCTGATGATAAAGCTCAAGAGCTGGCAAATTCCTTCAATTGCAAAAAAGAATCTATGCCTTTCACATATCTTGGTCTACCAATGGGATCTACAAGACCTAAAGTGGCAGACTTGATGCCCATGGTATCAAGACTTGATCATAAACTTTCTGGCATTGCCTCATTAATGTCATATTCTGGAAGACTTGTACATCTCAAATCCATAGTTGCTGCTCTGCCAATTTTTGCTATGTGTTGCATCAGAGTACCTCTCACCATACTGGATCACTTTGAAAAATCTGGCAGGAACTTCCTTTGGTATGGTAAGGATATCAATAAAAAAGGAAATTGCCTTGTTAAATGGGATAATGTTTGCTTGCCAAAAAAGGCTGGGGGATTGGGTGTGTTAGATCTGAGAACACAAAACAAAACTCTGCTTATAAAATTTCTTTACAAATTCTTCAATAAGCAGGATATCCCCTGGGTTAACCTTATATGGAACAATTACTATGATAATGATGAGATACCTTGTTTCCCTACAATGAGGGGATCCTTTTGGTGGAGAGACTGTTGCTCGAATTTGCAAGACTTTAAAAACATGACTATATGTTATGCTGGGAGAGGTGATACAATTAAGCTATGGTCAGATAAGTGGTGTTCTTATACAATATCACAGTCAATGCCTCAGCTATTTTCCTATGCAAAGAATGCTGACATAACTCTTGCAACTGTCAGCAACATGGATGTTAGTGAATTTTATGATTTGTTCCACCTGCCCATGTCCTCTATTGCTGTACAACAGAGTATCAACCTTATAGAACTGATTAACAACAGAGAGAATCAGCACCTGCCAGATTCTTGGAAATTTTATTGGGGTGCCACAAGGTATTCTAACAAGAGAATATACCTTGAACTTATGGAAAACCCTGTTGATGCACCTAAACCCTATCAATGGATATGGAAATCATGCTCTTTACCAAAGCAGAAATTCTTCTTCTGGCTCTTGTTACAAGACAGATTAAACACTAGAGATCTACTAAAAAGGAAGAATTTCTACATTGAGACTAGTAAGTGTGAATTATGTGATGATGAACCTAATGAACATTTAATGCATTTGTTTTTTAGCTGTGATTTCAGTCAAAACTTCTGGATGAACATTGGCTACCAATGGAACACTGATCATAACCTCATAGAAATGCTCCTGGAGGGAAGGAAGCAAGATACACATGGATGCTTTAAAGAATGTCTAATTGCTGGATGCTGGAGTCTATGGAAACACAGAAATAGCATAATTTTTGACAACAAGGTCAAAAATATGACATTCTGTATTGCCACTTTCAAGGAGCACTTTTGCATGATTATAAAGAAGGCAAAACCAGGATTGAAAGAGGGCATGCAAAGCTGGCTAGATCATTTGTAGACTCATCAATGTCATGAATTATATCCATCATGTAAATCCATATGTAACTGTCCCCCTATTTTAATGAAAAAGAGAATCACAGTGGGGATTTCCCCCACTGTTTTTGTCAAAAAAAAAATAACTATTATGTTATTTTATTCTGAACTTCTTGTTTCCATTCTATAATAATGAGGACAATTTGAGCTATCTATAATCATGGAACTACTCCATCTTTGTAATTTGGACTTCTTGGTCTTATCTCTTAGTAAAAGAAAAAAATCCTAGTTTTTTGTAATAAACATCAAAACACTCCTCTATTTTTATTTGAAGCTCTAGGTTTTCTTATAAATTGGAAAAAATTCATTGAAGTCTATGGGAATTGTTTGGACATTTTTGTTTTGTCATTTTCTTCAACCTCTCCATTTTATTAATTTTGAACTTTCAGAGTTAAAGAATTTTTCTGGATAAGGACCGACTTTCTTCTTCGTTTACTCACATAGTACTGCTCCTTTTTTTAAGTTGAACTTCTGGATTTTCCTTAGTGAAATAGCTTCCTTCTTATTTTTGTAAACTTGGGTTTTTCTTTAGTATTTGACTTTTGAACTTCCAAAATTCTTTTTGATGAATTCATCTTTTTTCGATGAATCCCCACATTTTTTCCTTTCTTATATTATACTCCCTCCGTCTCAAAATAAGTGACTCAAATTTGTACTAAGTTTCCACTAAAGTTAGTACAAAGTTGAGTCACTTATTTTGGGATGGAGTGATACTTTTTTTAACTTGAAAACTTTTGAATCACGAATTCAAAAGAAGTCATTTTTAATTTGAATTTCTATAATACATTTCACTTACTAGGTAGTTATAATACATGACCTTTACACTCAGTAATATATGAACTTCTTAGAACATAATTTTCATTGAGCAATTTTAAACACAAAACATATATGAAGAAGGTCAAAGAAGCGGACGTGGGTGCATCTACATGTAAGAAAGTTTTGGCAGATCTTTTAACAATGCAAGGTCAAAATAAGTCTCATGTCCATCAAAATTTCATAACCTGGAGTTTTGTACTTGCAAAAATATTAACTATCAAACATCATCACAACAACCTGAAGAAAAAAGTTGGTTCTCATTGACATATCAACAAGCATGTACAGAGTACATAATCAGAACTTGTTCTCTACATCAACTTCACACTATGGTGCCCATCAGTAGCTGAGAGAGGTAGGGAGAGGTTCCTGTTGGAGCAGGGCTCATCAGAAGATGACCGACTTTTCTGCCCTGGCCTCTTGGAGCACTGGACGAACGAGAGGCGGGACTGTTGCAAGCTGCTCTTGCTGATGGCTTCAGGTGGACTATCGCGACGCTCGGTGAGCAGGCGAGCATCCACGTAGTTGGGCAACGCCGCTCAGCTCATTATAGTGAGCAGAAGTAGTTTACTAATAGTAGCAGTAGCAGCTTGTGCTTTGAGAACAAGAAGCCATGAAGTGGAGAGAGGGCTTGAGGCCTGCGACTCCTGCTCCATTTTTCTTTTGCATTTTTTCCTGAAGGATTTCTGAAACTGAAACCAACATATCAAAACCCCAGTTTTTTGCTTGCACTGATACTATTGAACTTCAGAAAAATAGAATAGAACTAGAACTAGACAACACAATTTTAAACTGAATAATGGGGATAGATAATATTGTGAAGGACGTATGCGCCGAACTATTGTTTACATGGCTGGTGAACCTTGGTCAAAGCTAAAGTGGAATTGGCAGAACATACAAACATACATACACACATATATGGAGGGAGAAATTATAGGTGCACACACTTAGTAATACACGAACCTTCTGGGTTAGTAATACATGAACTTCTTTGTATAGACTTTTTTCTCACGTTCACATGCACATTTGTTTCTCAAAACAAAAGATCAACAAAATTTGGCAAAAATGGAAACATGCACGCATATATAAGTGGTTGGGCAAAACAACAAACTGCGTGTATATGGCAATGGAAAGCCGCAGCTAACTCTCAAGAAGCGGAGAGGTGCCTGAGGAGGTGGACAGCGACTAGCACCCGAGTCTTTTTGTGTGCTCTGTTTTTGTGGTGATAACAGGAAGAGAAGGTGTCGCGGCTGGGGATGGCAACTAGTAGAAATGAGCCAGAAAACTATTCCACGGAGACAGTGCAGCCATTAGCCTACTGACCAACTACTTTTAATATACAGATTCACAAACATTCTACCTGCTATAATTTTTTAGTGCACAGAATTGGTTAATGAACACATTGGCCCGCTGAATAATCAAACATTGGACTGCAGTATATTACACTTACGGTGATACATAATCAGTTCAACTTGTTGAGGTATAGAAAAACTTTAGGTTGTTTTACCTACACAATAACAGACACCTTTGAGAGCAGAATTTTACAATGGCAGGGTGGCCTCGACGCAGATGGACCTCGATGAAAAAAGATGGATGCCCTATCACAGGGCCCTGCAAAATATACATAGTTATAGTCCACTTAATGATCTTCAGAAAATCAACACACTGAACTTCTGGAGGACCAGATGCTGACCTTTTTTTGTTCGCACCGCTGGTGCTGACCTGTAATTGAAGAGAGACCAGATGCATCTAGGGGAGAAAGAACGGTATGGGTGTTGTAGGGAGCAGGACATTCGCCGTGTGGGGGAGAAGGGAGGCCGAGGCAGAGCGGGAGTAGCCATTGTACTGTTTGGAGAAGGAATCCATCGGCGATTGGGCAGGTCAGCCATAGAAGCTCAGGCAGATGTGGATCAGGGTCGAGGAAGACGGCCACCACCTCGATGGGCTGTAGCGGCTGGTGCAGGCCATCTATGGAGGAGGTGCGGGCTGCAGCGGCGGGGAGGGACCGCGCCGGTCGCAGAGGAGAATTGGCAGGCGTGTGTCGGCCGTGGGGAGGGAGCACGCCATCCGGGGAGGGAGCTCGCCAGCCGCAGGGAGGGAGCGTGCCGGCTGGGGAGGGAGCATACCGACCGCGGGGAGGGAGCGCGCCGGCCGAGGAGTGAGCGTGCTAGCCGCGGGGAGGGAGCGCGCCGGCCGCAGGGAGGGAGCGCGCTGGCAGGGGAGGGAGCGCGCCGGCCATGGGGAGGGAGTGCATCGACGACGGAGGAGGAGTGGCGACGGCAACGCAGGTCGTGGGGGCGGCGACGGCGAGATCTGGCGTTCGGCGGATGGAATCGAGCGAGGAGGTGGGGATCGGGGCAGCGGGTGGGGTGGGGTGCGGTGTTTTTTTTTTTCTGTCTAGTGGATTTGTCGGGGATCTCAGAAAGATCTTATTGAACCCTTATATATAGAGAGAGAGAGTAACACTATTTTAATTCTAGAATAATTATTCGGCACGATCGGGCCTATAAGAAGGCGCGGAGATGTTCCTGGATCTGAAAAAGCCAGCCCGCCCGAACTTCCCGTAAAAGAAAAAAAAATCCCTCGGCGCCCACCTTATCCACTCCCCCTGCGTCCTCCCACGATCCTCCCCGGCCAACCTCCCGCCGCCGTCTCCCTGGCTCCGGCGCACCTCCCGCCGCTAGCCCCACGACCCCGGCGTGCTTCCCGCCGCTGCATCCCTCGGCCCCGGTGCGCCCCCGCCGCCGCCCACCCTGGCTGTGACGCGCCTTCGCCACTACTTCGCCCACCCTGGCCCCGACGCGCCTCCATCCGCCGCCCCCCGACGCGCCTCCCGCCGCCGCCCTTCCGGTCCCGATGCGCCTCCTGCTGCCTCCCTCCACCTGCTTCGACGACGGCGCCGGCCACCTCCACCTTCTTCCACCTGCAGCCACCGGCCTCCTACCACAGCAAGCGACCGCCGCGGCCATCCTCCACCTGTCGCTGTAGCCTTCCTATCCGACCGCCTCCACGACACGCTGGCCTTCGTCTACCTCTGGCTCCGCTGCTGCCCAAGGTCGTGTGCGCGATGGCAGCCCATGTCGTTTATCGTCCTAGTTGCGTACACGCTGACGAGTGATGCCCCGATCCAGCTCCCCCATCCTCCAGCCACGGCAAGTCCAAAAGAAATACATTCAGTCTAGCAAGCTAAATGGTTGACTACCAGCCCATGCGTGGATTGGCCCCGACCTGCAGCTGGAGGAGGCCGCGACCTTCAGCTGTAGGAGACGTCGACCTACAGCTGGAGGAGGCACCGACCTTCAGCTGACAATTTTGAGGAACTAGCTACTCGGAAAATCTAACTTGACACCGTGTATATGTTGTCTCCTTTGTACTCCCTCCGTCGCATAATATAGGAGCGTTTTTGACACTATGTAGTGTCAAAAAAGTGTCAAAAACGCTTATATTATGGGACAGAGGGAGTAGTTTGTACTCAACCTGAAGCACACCTTCCAAACTCAATCATTTGTATGTCCCAATTTTCATTCTTCGTAGAAGTGAAGTTTTAGCAATGGCATGCTTATGCTTCTTCTTTTTTTCTTTACGAAATGCAGCTGCGCTGCTTCCATTCAATTAGCTGACATGCTTATGATTTTTGTGACTCATATCTTTGCAGATCGTGCTATTCGTCAATTGAACGCCAGTGATGATGCATTGATACATCTGTCGACATGAACCTGCTGGTGCTGGTTTCTTGCATAGCTCGTGCTTAAATAAGTGGTTTATCTTCAGCTGTGTAGTTTAAATAAGAGAGGAGCAAGTCCGCTTGATCAATCTAGAAAAGTGGAAGTCACTGTAATCAACCAACTAGATTTGTTTCTAGTTGGGAGGTTGAAATGAGAAAAGAGAAACGCGTGGTCAATTAGTATGTCTTCTCATTCAGCTGTTTGTAATCGTGGGTGAGTTCAACATGTCAGGTTTACATTTATGCCTGCTCGAGTAAATGCCATTTCAACGTGTCCTGTGCTGTAGAGGTACCGTTTTCTCTGAATATATTGATGTCAAAGTCATCAGAAAGCTGCATGTTAATTACTCGAGACCACTATGGGGAGAATTGCATCAAGATGAGGAAGGTACGGGTCTGCACTCTGCAGTGTAAATGCGGTTTCAGAAGCCTGTATTATAAACTGTAATACATCTTACATTTGGTATGCCAACCTAAATTTCCAATTAAGTACCTATATTATGTTGTGTATGCGCAAATTCAAGTGTCTGTGTGAAGGTCCCATTTGTTGTTTAACAGAATCATTTGTGCAATGCTGTGGGTGGACCATAATTTTCTTTGTGTTGTGATGGCCAGTTCGTTGCAGAGGAGCTCTGCTCTAGCAGTAGAAATGGAACTGCTGCTCCAGATCAAGGATTACAAATGAAGCGACCTGTTAAATCAACAGAGACTAGCTAGAAACATTGCCTTGTTCCAATCTTGAAGATTATTACAGATTTCCAGTCTTGATTATGGCGACAGATTTAGCGGAGCAGGTGTGAGGCTCAACGGTGATCTTAAAACAGGGTTTCTTCACTCTTCAGTAGAGGAAAGACTGCAGGAAGGATTGCAAGGGGAGTAAAATAACATGGAAGATAGTTTATGATTGCCATGCCACCCATCCGCCCCTCTCTGGGTTGGGTTTTACTAACATGAACACAACCCAGAGCCATGACAAATTACTACACTACTAGAAGCGCATCTAACAAGCGCTGAAATTGGGCTACAAAGCAAGATTACACGACGACGACGACGACTGTAGTAAGGGACCAATCCCATGTGTTGTTGCTACTTGCTAGTCCACTAGCGGGCCTTCTTCATGAAGTAGCAAGGGATCGGGAGCTCGCTCGGATCCGGGGGCACGACGCTCATGAACGTCGGGCCAGCGAACAGTTGCTCTGTCTCCGGAGCAGCTTCCTTGTCGACCGGAGCCTTGGGCTTCTTGTCACACCGATCGGTGGAAGGAGCGCGGCTGGCAAGCCTCTTGACAGCGCTCCAGCTTGTTCGGGACTCCTCGCGACCGGCGCGGTCACCGCCGCCCATGCCCAATGCCACGCGTCCGGCACGATCACCGCCGTCCGTGTCCGATGCCACGCGTCCGGCACGGTCGCCGCCGCCCATGTCCGATGCCACGCGTCTGACTCGCTCGCCTCCGCTCATCTCCGACAGCACGCGTCCGACGCGCTCACCGCCGGTCAAGTCCGACGCGGCGGCCAGAATCATAAATTTGTTATCTATCCATCTCCGGCTCGCCGACGCACGGCCAGGCTTCCCGTCCGTCCGCGATGTCTTGAGCAACGTAGCGATTGGGGCCGACGGTGGGGTTGGCAGCAGCGCAGGAAGAACCGCGGCCATCTTGATCTTGCCCTGTCAAGAACAGAGACAAAAGACCAAGGAAGCAGAAAAGGGGACGAAAAGCACGAACCCTAATTCGATCGGATCGACGGAGGAAGAAGAAGGCGACTTACTCGATTTGATCTTCGTGTTCCGCCGATCACCTTGCCGCCCAACGCGAGAGCTTCGAAACGAAAGCGAAAGCCGGGGTACGTATGTGGTTCCAGTATCTACGTATTTCTAGATCCGGACCTAGGTATTTGTAATTGTCTAGGTCGGTCGTATCTGTACGTCGTATTTCTAGATCTGACCTGCGTACATATCCTAGGTCTTTTTTTTTTGAGAATCTCCTACGATGATAGGTAGCCGGCTCGGACCGGGACTCCTATTTCCCAACCCGTGCGGTGGAAAGCGAGGCCGCGCCCCGTCGCTCGAACTTGGGCCGGCCCAGCTACGTGGCAGGCCTTCCCTAAATTTTTTCGTTTATTTTTGTTTGTTATTTTTATTTTCTGTTTTTTCTTTTTTAGCTTCTTTAAAATTCTTCGAGATTTTAAAAAATTCCTTTGTTTAAAAAATATCAATTAAGTTTTAAAAAAAGTTCCAAAATTCGAAAACTGTTCGTGAGTCCAAAATTTGTTCTCAAATTGAAAAAATGCTCTTAAATTTGAAAATTATTATCTAATTTTAAAGTCCTTGCATTGAAAAAAAGGGCCATAGAACTTTGTTGTAAGTTTCAAGCCTGTCTTGATACCAAATGCTGCAAGTCTGTAAGGCTGCATCTTTAAATAAAGAATATCTCCCACATTGTATTGTCTATATGTTATGTTTCTATCTGCATACTTTTTCATCCTTTCTTGTGCTACTAGAAGGTTGTGTTTGAGTTGAGCCATCATAGTTTCTTTTTTCTGGAGAAAAGTTTGGGCATCAGCATCTATTGGTCTGGGTACTGAGACTTCACCAATCATAGGTGGAGGAAATCCATACATGCACTGAAATGGAGTAAATTTTGTTGCAATGTGATAAGTGGTATTGAACCGCCACTCTGCCAAGAACAACCAGGAGCACCAGTTCTTGGGCTCATTAAATGCCATACTTCTCAAATAATTTTCCAGACATTGATTAACTCTCTCTGTCTAGCCATCACTTTGAGGATGGTGGGCAGTGCTCACTGTGTGGACCCATTGTTGAAGTTCTGAGTTGCCATCTTATTCTGCTGATGCTTACAGAACTATACTGTACTTGTTATATTCACATATTTTACCATTCTGTCAAGGTGACCAATAAAAGATAATGATGGATTGGGAATCTGGTATGTCCGATTGGTAAAATTGTTGAGAGTTTTGGACCCACTTTAGTTTGCTTCACAATGTCTTTAGCGGCGCGAATCTTGCGTCATAACAACTTATTTTATTTTATTTTTGAAATGGAGGCAAAAGATTTGCCTCATCTATTAAATAAAAAAAGAATAGAGTTTGTTACAAGGGTACACTTTTACACGGCATGGATGATTACTCACACAAAATAATGTTCCCTAATTTTTTAGCTCCCGTGGTGATCCAAAGGTTTGCCTCGCAGATGATGTTGTTTAGCAAGATTGGTGGTGGGGCGCTCTTGTTTCAAAAAACACGGGCATTCCGCTCGTTCCAAATGGTCCATGACACAAGCATGATTAGAGAGGCCATGGCCTTCCTGTTGGGGACTCAAGATGACTGGTAATCTGGTGTGTCCAATTAATTTGCTGTGTTTTAGTTTTGAGTCTGGATTGGTGGAAATAGTGTGTTGCTTACTGAAGTACTTGCATTGAAGTCTAACCACATTTTGATTTACTTTTATAAGGTTTGTCCTTGGGTGGCCGAAAGGTACATGTATTGTCATGCACATATATCTACAGACCACAAACTGCAGTTACATATACAACTCTTCCCTGTAGTACTGACTTGCTACTACCTCTGTTTCCGACCCTTGGAACTGCCTTTCAACTCATTGTACCCATGTACGTACCTGTGTTGTAGAGGTACTGTTTTCTCTCGAAGGGTCGAAGCTGATCAATGAGTTGAAAGGCAGGTACTGTTTTCTCTGAATATATTGATGTCAAAATAATCAGAAAGCTGCATGTGAGTGCCAGGATGGCGGAAAATTGCATCAAGATGAGGAGGTACAGCCTGCAGTGTAAATGCGGTTTCAGGCGAGATGAATCATAGCCTGTAATATGCATGCATTCATCGGAGTATCTATAAACTATAAAACATCTGACATTTGGTATGACAACCTAAATTTCCATTTAAGTACCTATAGTATGTTGTGTATGCACAAATTCAAGTGTTGTTGCTGACTGAATCATTTGTGCTATGTTGTGGGTGGACCATACCTTTCTTCCTGTTCTGATTCTGATGGCCCGTGCCATGCCCAATGGAAGCTTTTAACTCGCGGATTTTCTAATTCTCATATATAGCAAAAGCAAGGTATGAAGATAAAGCGAAAGAACCAATTGCCACTAAACCAGTACCACTTAAGCTAGGTGAAGAAGGTACCTACAAAATATCAACAGCACTTCACTTTTGGTGCAGCGCAGAATCTACAATGTCATGATTGTGTGCAGCCTGACGCCACAAACTTCCTTATCTGTAAGATTCAGCCAATTCAGATGGTACACCAGATCATAAACTTTTTCAGGAATACGCTTTGGAGCGTATCTTTGCATTGATAGAGGGGAGAAAGTACAGAGAAGCGACCTAGCCACGTACACAAGCTGGCGTGGCCGGGACGCTAGGTGAGCAGAGGACAGAGGGGATGCTCAGCCCCAAAAACATCAGTTCAAGTTACAGGGATTAATGCATTAACTCCTGTGGCTCCGGCAGCTGCCCAGGAGCGAGCTTCCTCCATGATCGCGCGAACAAGGTCCGAGGTAGAGGGCATGATCTTGTCGAAGACTGCAGCATTGCGGTATTGCCAGAGTGACCAGGCAATGAGGGTGGCAACGGAGACCAGGCCGCACCGCAGAGAGGCTGGAGAAGCGTCCAAGACCGTGGACAACCAATCGGAGAAACCAGATCATAAACTGAAGTACTAATTAAAAGTTGTAGTTACCAAATGAATTGTGCGAGCCAATATATACACATGTAACCAGCAAAGGAAGTTACAGTATCTGATTACCAAATATTCAACCACAGAAATGGTAGCGTGTCACCGGGTGCAACTTAATTGTTTCAGTACTGCACACAGAGCTCCTCAAATCTGGACAAGCTGCAAAAAAACATTATCTATATGCGCATTTTGAGTAAAAGGTACTCCCTCCGTCCCATAATGTAAGACGTTTTTTGACACTACACTAGTATGGGACGGAGGGAGTGGTTGAATAAAAAAAGGCGAAAGTAGAAGCGAAACAAATATATCACTGAACTAAGCAGGGAAAAGATCATCATGGTCACGGACCTTTTAAGCAGAGGCTTTGGATTGTAAGGGAATAAATCTTTCTTATGAAGATCCTCCAAAGTTCGCTTTAACGAAAGGAGACACACTTTAGCACTCAGGAAAAGCTGTTCTTTGCTCTTATTTTCCTTGTCATGAGAGGAACCCAACTTAGTGCCTTCCATTGAGCTGCCAGTTAAACTATTTATATTTTTCAAGGTTCTTTGCCTTTTACAGTTGAATTTTTGTATTTGTGCCTCGTAAACTGAATCATCGACAAAAGCATCCCAACACCCGGATACCAGTCGTAAGCACCTGAGAACAGAGACATAGACATCACATTGGGGAGCCTACACGTGTCTGTCATTTGACTGTATCAGAAAAAATATGGAAGCTACTAACTGACCGTAATAGATACTGGGCACAATGCACACCTACATCTTTAGATATGAGATAATCAACAAGTACCAAGTGATCATAGTGCAACTGCAAAATAAATACAATAAACAATTAACAACTCAAAATGTATATTATACAGTCAAACAGGAGAATGAATTTGGATGATCTATAGAAAAGAAATGACTCATGGGTCAGCAAACTCAGGAGTCCTAAATAACACATTTGGTAAGTGTCGTTACAAATTGCCGAACACTCTAATAAAAATATATTTATTTGTACTTATGTGCAAACTGCAACACATTCCTACAATCTGAAGTTATAGACCATCTGAAATTTACCCATGCCTACAGTCTCACACTCACTTAGAAAACCAGTATGCTTAAGTTGAGTACGTGATAGTAACAAGAGATGATTTACCTCTAGCTATGGTAGCTGATGTACACTTATCCGGACCTATTATCTTGATTGTTATTAGAGCCCTAACGAATTAGCTGCCTACTTACTCTATGAAGTGCAGTAACCAGAATTCCTCAGCTAAAAAATCATTATAGGATGGCATCTCCTATCCTGTACTGCATAAACTACTGGAAGCTTGTTGCTACATCTTTAATAACACGTCACCAAGAAACCATGACAGCATGAAGCTATTTGCACAATCAAATGAACAAGAACTGAATGTCATAATACTGCTTTGCAGTGATAAATGAGCATCTAGCAAATCTAGCAGAATAAGATGTATAACATGTTGACTGACTCACCAATGAAAGCCATTGATGAAAAATATGAACTGGGTCAAAAACTACGGAGAACAGTTTGGCACCAATAAGTTCAGACGTCCATTTAGTTTCCATCTTATCTCTGCAAATTTGGATAGAAGGTGGTAATTATATAAACATACCTACAGTCTGGATAACTTTCCATTATGAAATATTATATGGTATATCTTCTGCTTACATTGCCAACGAAATAAGTGGAGCATCCAAAAGCTGCAAGAGAATGATGAATAACATATCGTCCTGCAATATGAAGGAGCATATGCCCAATACTATAACATTTACTCAAACACGAGGAATACATGTTAACACTAATAAAACAAAGCATTAAGAAGATAAAGGCTTCAGCATTTGGCCTGAAGTACAATTTACATTGGACGAACGGGGACAGGAGAGGAGAGGAACTGTATGTGCAAAGAAAAACATTAGCAAATTTGAGGTATAATGAGCATGATATCTCACTGATGCTCAAGATGTACTCAACACAGAAAGCAACCCCCTAGCAATGTGCACTAATATAGATCCAAATACTCTACTGTAAAGAAACAAACTACCTGCAAAAGCTGACAACAATCACTTATGAAGACAAACAGAATCAGAAATGCATGAGTATGAACATGAAACCCAACTTATCTAGTACCTACAAGACATAACGAAAACCGACCAACTCACACAGAAGCTCGTTTTGTCATTGAACAATGAACAAAGTTAATGAGATTTCTGGCATTTAGAGCAGAAGCATACCTCCTCCATATATAACTGCAGAAAGCATAAAACAATGTCTGTTGATGATTTTGAGTCCAAAATCTTGTCTAAGCAACATCTCTGAAACCAAACTGAGATTTCTGATAAGCCAAAATAGTTGCAATTATCAGTGCAGCCTTCCCCCTTGTGACAACATTGATCTCTCTTACATGAACATTTCAGTCTACTATCATTTCCACTGCAAGCCAAGACTATCGAACAACTAAGAAACAAATACATAGCCTGCCTTTGTAAGTGCCGAGTAGATTTATCCTGAAGCTCGCCCAAACCTACACCACTTAACAAAAATGGGGATCCTTCTAAACAGTTCTCCAGTTTAGTGCTATGTTGGAACATAGGTTCATGGAGTGGACTCTGAAAGTGGCGTCGAAGTAATTTCAGCAAACAAACAACATGTGAGCAGTTCTGCTGTATGTGAGGCTTAAGCCTTATCATTAACATCTGCATCGAGAAAGCAATGATGATGAGTACTTGGTTACAGATTGTTTCAACTTCGTAAGAAAAGATTGCTGAATGTATGAAAACTACCAATATTTTGTGCTTTGAATACTGAGAGAGACTTTTTGGGATATCCTGTTGCTCTTGTAAGAAAGTTGCTAATCTAGGAATGACATCTGCAAGTTCCACAAATATATCTCGTAGGTCTGTGTCTTCTGTGTCACTTTGCTCAACTAAAGAGCACAAGAGCTGGAGGAGACTGCCTGACACAATTCCAAACTGTGCAGAATCTTTAGTCAAACTACGTCGGTCATCTGTGACAATGCTTACAACTTTCCCGGCATTGAGTCGGTAACCAGGATCCCAATGTAACTTCTGAATATGATGAATGGACAGGCAAATGAAGTCATCTTTCAGTTCAGAGTCATTGAGTTTCAGAAGCTTCAGAATAATGTGTAGTACTCGAAAGAGGCAAGTCATTATCTGCCTATTGGTATTGACATATCGTAGTTTGAGTACTGCTATAAAGCTTGTAATACTGGTGCTTTCAGTCGTAGTGTCTTGACTTATGCTTTCCGCAGCAGAGGAACAACCAACAGAACCTTTGGTGGCATTAATTGTAGAATGATTATGAGCGCATGTTGATACCGTGTGTATAGCTGCCCAGACCAGCTCAACAAACTGAATCCAAACGGCTTCCTATGAACACAACAACAGATACAATAATAAATAAATAATTCTATAGAGAAACTTATGCACCATAAAAACAAGGAGAAGAGCATGAGCAGCATACAAACTTCATTAGGGAATTAGAGATGGCCATCAAGATATTCCCAGCTGAGTGCTTAATATAATCACTACATAGATGAAGTAAGCCAACCTGAAAAGGATGGGGTAACATAGAAGTTCAGTAGCTTATGAGCCATGATACTCCGGGCTGCAATAATACATAAAGTAAGATAAATAACAACACACTAGCCAATATTCATAATATGAATTTAAGTGGATGGTGTATAAGAACAATGAAAATCACCAAGGCAAAAGGTTATGCCAAGCCGAGCATATTGACAGCAGCACACACAGTTCTGCACATGCTAGATGTTAGATGGGGTGGCAAATTGGCATGAATAGGATGCACACCCAAAACATTATGCCAAATTGCCACTTCAACAATAAATAATATCTTCATTATAAACCTAAAAGCAGCGAGTCCAACAAATAGCCTGATGTGATGCCACCACAAATTATCAATCTAATACTGAAATAATAAAGGACTCAAAGTTCCACAAGTTCCTCAGGTTAATTATTGGTGCAATGTTGATGTTATCCATTGTCATGTAGGTAGGTTTAGTTTGGACACGCCAACGCTACTTATGGACCAAACGATAAGATTGATACATATTCCGAAACTGTGAGCTTCACCCTTGCTCTTCTCCTCATGTCAAAAGTAATTACTAAAAAATGTCAAAGCAGGAGGTTGCAAAATAAAATGTAGCCAAGTTCTATTATTAGAAAAGAAAACACAACATGAGTGTTATTAGTTACTGACGCCTGATAGAAAAATAACTTTCAAAAAGGTACTACTGCCCAAAAACCTTGATGGGTATATGATGCTTGTGCATGAGGGAAGGTTGGTCTGGATATGCAGCAGCTTGGCTGGGGGGGGGGGGGGGGGGGCATGAAACATGGAGGACATCACATGAGAACTTCTTACCACTATGGAGATAATATTGGCCAGGCAGCTAAACCCATCATCAAAATGGTGGTCAGGTGGCAAACAGCAACTGTGAGCTTCTTCCGAGCACGAAACAATCTCCAAAAAGGCAAGGGGATGAAACAGGTAAATATGTATTATCTCTTAATAACATTGTACTAAAGTATAGATAGCAAATGTGCATGAGTTTGAGTTCAACAAAATATAAGAATAAGATACAAGACAAAAATTAAGTATGGTACAGAATATCTCAATAAAAATGCACAAGACCTGTAGGTTTCAAGGAAAGCATGTGAAAGCTCAATTTTCTATTCTAACTACTGACTGAAACTCACTCTGTCGGTTGCATGATTGGCACACTCGAGCTGCTCCACGAGATATCTTACAATACGGACTACATTTATGTGCTACTGGTTACTTGCAAGTTTGGTACGTGTTGACACCTGATTTTGGCAAGATATAGATTGCAATGAAGATGGTCTCGAGTGAACGGGTTTTCAGCATGAAAAGATTCACATCGCCGAGTGGGACAACTTTGATGTTTCGGTTATATTCATTTGACCTTATCTTACGGACCGAAACTATACTCCGAGTGTCATAATTCAATGTTTCGAGTGGTTTTTGGCCAATCACGTCTTCAAGATGACCTCGGATGAAGGAGCACTCTTAAGGAATTGTCTTCGTCTCGTTGAGCCAATCGATTTTGATATATAAATCATCTCAATCCGAGTTCATATGCAAAAGTTAGAGGCAATACACTGCAGACCAAACCTCAACGGAAATATGGCGCGAGGTGCGAGACACTTGTCCGATAGGTTGCGCGAGTAATTCGGCCATCAAGGCGGCCTTGAATCGAAAAACCTTCAACACGAAAAAGTTTTGTCTCGTCGAGCCGATCGTTTTTCATATAAAATTTGTCTCAATCCAAGATCGTATGCAACCTGGAGAGGCAAATCAAGATCAGGCTGTGTTTTCAGTCGGGAAATCCGAGTGAAAAGTTTACCATCCGAGTGAAAACCTACCGATCGAGTAAAAGGTCGAGTGAAAACTTATCGATCGAGTAAAAGATTGGCTTCCGAGTGAAAATATAGTAATCCGAGTGAAATTATCATCCAAGTGAAGTTATTCCGAGTGAAAAGATTACCATCGGAATGAAAACTTGACGTTCGAGTAAGATATTGCCTTCCGAGTGAAATATAGTCATCCGAGTGAAAGATTGTCTTCCGAGTGAAAGACTCTAACATCCGAGTGAAAAGGTCCAGTCGGACGAAAAACTCTAATATCCGAGTGGATGAGCTCGGATCCGAGTGAAACTGAAGATGTGCCCGAAAGGTAATCCAGATGACCTCGGATGGAAAAGTGATCAACACGGAAGTTGTGCGCATCGTCAAAACGGTGAACTTTGGTTTTGGAGTCATTATCATCTGAGATAGTATACGGCCTGTAAGTTCACTACGAGACTCGGACAATCCAGTCCGTTACATGACCGAGTCCGACTGGATATTAAAGATGGCTTCGTAGAATATTTAAGATGGTCTTATTTGGAAAAGTGTTCAACATAAGAATTGTTCGTCTCGTCGAGGCACACAAGTTTCATATTTGGGCCGTCTTGATCGGAGGTCATATGCAAGCTCGGCGGCCCGCGCAAGGAGGAAGACAGAAGTTGGGCCAGATTCAGACTGAATCCGAGTTGGAATAGAATTAGGACTCTAGGACGTGAATTGATGTAATTTTTTGTAAGGAAAGCCTAGATGAATCCTTTGCTTGTACGGGAAGTCCAGCCGCCTCTTATATATGTTGGGGGTGATGGCCGATTGAACAACACCAATCGAACCAATCAATCTATTACACTTTTGTGTGCATCTATCTTTATCCCCTACCCTTGTATTTTCTTTCTCGTTATTCGTTCGTTCTTCGCGTTGGAGGGCAGCGATCCACGAGGCTCTAGGGGCGAGCGAATCGACCTAGGGCAGCCCATAGCCGCCGCACTCCCTGACGGGGTCCCTCCCGGGCGTGTGGGGTTTCGGGTCTTCAAAAGCGCCCGCTGACTGTCTTGCGTATCGCGCTGTCGGTCGGGTCTCCTTCGACATGAGCTGCGGTGCATCACCCCCGGCGTCGAGGGTACACGTGACGTGTTCGTGTGTCAACACACTTTTTGGCGACTCCGCTGGGGACGAAGCTTTGAACAGTCTCCAGCCTGTTCTTGCTACGAGGAGAGCGTCATCGAGCGGCTGCAATCTACAACGGTAACATGTATCATCAATCTCCTTACGTAGATGCAAATAGCCATTATGTTGATGTTGCTAGATCTTTCAATGGACATGTCATGTCGGCTAGCCCTAACGAGCAAAGGCCGACTAGTTATTCCGTTGGAGAAACTTGGAATTTACATAATCGCGACATGCAACTTATGAATCTGAACTTTCGTGCATCGACAACATCTTTCAATATGCCGATGAACAACACAATTTGTTCGAGTGATCAATATATGACACCTCATGTGCAGGAGGGCATCTCACAGTTTTATCCATCGGCAGCCAACTCGCAATATGCGGGTTTATCCCCAAACATGCCGATGAATGAGGCAATCGGCCATGCTTCCATTAGCTATTTGGACGGTTATCCTCAGTCATCATATAATACACCTCATGATATTAATTGTTCAGCATCATATGCAACTAAAAGTATTCATGACTCGGCTCACTTTTATGGCCGAGTGAATGGAGATTCTACAGGAGTGTATGTGTCTAATATTGCAGGAGATGAGGTGACTTTGGCTGCGTTAAAAATCTTAGCGCAAAATAAGAAGATTACCACTCTTTGCCTTGAGCAACATGATAAAGGTTTGGTTCCTGATTATGAGGCAATAAAAGCTAGGGTTTTGAAAGAAGATGAAGTGTTACCGATTGATCAAATTGGCATGAGAAAATATTCAACAACAGTGCACATGTCTTCACCTATCATTGCAGCATGTTATACACCCCCTATACAATCGCAAAATTTCGGCAACATCAATTCATTGCCGAAAGATCATAAAAGTATTGGGGGGCAAGCTGATCCAAGCAGGGCTGAGTTTAAAGAAAAACATGTGGCCCAAGTGGACAAGATCAAGCCAAAGCTCACAGGGAATAGCGTCAACGAATTTACTACGCCAACTCTTGAGGAATTACCAGCAGAATATCGACATGCTTATGAAGCACTCAAGAAGAAACGTGGAGTGGAATATTTGCAAGAATACGTCAAGTGCCTTCCTCCATGTAGCAACCATGTTGGCTCCTTTGCAATTTTGGGGCAAGATAAAAAAGAAGCTTTGCAAGAAAATCGTCAAGAAAGGGTTCACTCGGCTAATACGGTTGATTCGGTTGAAACTGAGTCAAATATGACTAAGTCGTCTACAGCTGAGTTGAACAGTTCCTTTTGTGACAAGACAATGGTGGATTCAATTGAAACCAAATTAACCACTGAGACGTTTAAGGCCGAGTGCGTTGCATCGAGCCAGCCGAGTGCATCGTGTCAGCCAAGTGCATCACCGGCTAAAGCCGCTGGAGCCGAGTGCATCAAGCCAGTTATTGCTGCGTGTACCAAAATAGAAGATGCAAGCTTCACCAAGCAAAAGAACGGTAAACGCAACAAATTGGCCGTGCTCGATTTTTCTGGATGTGAGGGAGCTTACATGCTGCCCTATGAGTTCCGTGCCAAAGAAATTGATGAGCATCAAGAGCAAAGTTATATGGGCAAACAAAGTTTGACTAGTGACGAAGACCAAGAACCAGAGCGTGCAGCTGAACGAAGTATAGCTGACGAAGAGCGGCCGAGTGGAATCCATTCGGGTAATCCGAGTGAAATCTACTCGGGAAATCCAAGTGAAATCTATTCAGGCAATCCGAGTGATGAGGCACGAGATCCAGAAAAAGAGGAAGATGCATTCGAGAATTATTCAGAAGCGGAGCAAGGTATTGTTCCAGTGGTGCAACCATCTTCTCGTTCCAACGACTTCACAAAGGTACACCTAGCCGAGAGTTTACTCAGTTTTCGATTCGGTCAAAATCATATTGTTGATGCACCCGTTAGTAAGATTCTAATTAATTTTGAAAGACTGATCGAGATGAGTAATCTGTTTGTTTCGAATTATCTTGTTACTAATCATGCTGATCAACACATGGCACCATTCATAGAGGCTAATAATGACAACTTATCGCAACCAAAGTTGTTCCCGTCATGCCGACTGAACTTTATATTCATATGGGCAATTTTGTTTGTTTCATGCCTGGCTAACATTTGGTCTCAGATGAGATGTATATTATGTAATTATTTTGGTTGCAGGAGTATAAAGCCAGGTTCAAAGTTCTCCAGGATAGCCGATTCAAGAGCATCGGGAAAGGAGGACGAGAATCAATGCATAGACGAGTCGGATGATGTTAAACTGACACCGCTCGGTTGTTTTGTATCGAAGCCGGTATCACAATATCGGTTAATGGACCAGGAGTGTACGTCTAGTGCAGTCATAGTGGATCACATCATCGGTACATCGCTGACTAATCTTATTATTATAATTGATCACGATGTCGAGCCGTCAAGACAAGAGCCAACGCAATGTTCGTTCAAGCAAAATGTCAAAGATTGCAACATGATCCATCAAGTCAAGCAATCGGACAAGATAGGACGATTGGAGTTTGTTGAGGCATGATCATTTGGACAGTCGGATCATTTTGACGGCCATCAAATGTTGACTCGGCTATCTTCAGCCGATTTATCTAAAAGTGGACATGTACACGTCAATGATGATGGGGTCAAGTCTTCGAGCAATGATATTGTTAAAAAGTGCATCAAGAACAATCTTGAAGACGGAAATTCCATCAAAGCTACAATGATAACATCTAGCACTGGGGGGCAACAAGAGAATTCAAAGACCGGTGCACGCACAACCAAAGAAAGCAAATGCCATGGTAAGCACAAAAGCAAAAAACCGAAAGTCACTTTCGCGCAGTTATTAGAAAAGTACCAAAAGATAAGTGAGGCAAAGAGTGCTTATCAGTCGAGTGAAGCAAAAGCATCGAAGTCACCCCCAAGGCATAAATCTGAAGACTTGGATTGGCAAAGGAAGACGTTGAGCAAGCAGACTTCATATCCTGCTTTTGGGCCGCCAATGCCAATGTCGTGGATGCCTCCCTACGCTCATGTAAATCCATATCCATCATGGGGCACGTATGATACAAGGGCAAATTATCCATCTTATTTTAGATCATCTCGCCAACATTATGCAGCTCCAAAAAGATCAACATTTGATGAACAATCACACGTCAAAGACCGTTTCAATCATAAGGAATCGGTCCGGAGCTCAAGGAACAAGAAAGAGGTGGTCAAGCAAGTGTACCAGGTCAAGAAAGATGGTCGTAAGTGTGCTACTTCAGATTTGTTCTCAAATAACAAAGAGCCAGTTAAAGTATTGACATTGGCTACAAAAGGCAACGAGGCAAGTCAATCAAGTGCCAAATCTGAAGGGAAGAAGTTGAGAGTGCACAAGGCCAAAAAAGAGTTGGCATTGGTTGAAACAAAATCACAGCCGACGTGCTCACTCGGCTTAGCACATTGGCAAGAGAAGGAATTACAAAGACTTAGTGCACATGAGTTGAGAAAGAAGAACATGGCATGGGTTCCCAAGAGGAGCAGTCAAAATAGAAATGATGTCCGACCTTCTATTGCAACAAGTGTTAAAAAGGTGAAGAAAGAAAAGGATGGCCGCAAGAGTGCTATTTCAGATCCGACTCCAAATGACAAAAAGCCAGCCGGGCCTATGTTGGCTGCTAAGGACAAGAAAGTGAAGCAAGTAAAATTCAAGGATCCAATAGTCAAGTTTGGACAGGCCAAGGCAGCCAGAGATGCCCAAAGTCAGGAAGAATTTGCCAGTGCATAAACCAAAGTCCCAGCCGGGACGCCCACTCGGCTTACCATATTCGCAACAGAAGAAGCTAAAACGTCTTAGGGCCAAAGAGCTGGAGAAGAGGAACATGGCCTGGGTTCCTAAGGAAAATCCTCGAGTCAAGAGCGGCATCACATCTCCTGTTGCGAAGCCAGCAGAAATAAGGGAGTACAAGTGTAAAGCCCGTAGGCGAGGACGACAATTTTCATATAGGAGACTCCAGGAGGCGTCTCATCCATATTCTTCAATCGTACCATCAAAATCAACGCTATGGAATTTATCCTCAGCCGAAACATCTGACTTATTTCGGCTATTCACACTTTGGTGGACGGACTCCCGAGCACTTTTGAGATAAGAACGCATGGCCAATATTTGCATATCGCCCTCAGAATTCATTGTGTTGACAAACCCGGCATCTGGCTAACGGTGTTCACCATGGTTGATTTCCTACTCCTATAGCCGATGCTCATTGTTTGCCAATACTGGCGAGGCCGACTTAATTATTGAGTCGACCGCCAATCAAGGGTCTAGTGCATAAAAGAGCCCCGACTCCAAATGTTATTTATTTGCAGGATCCAAGTCAGGAGACAGACGTTGTTCGGCGGAGGCTTGATGGTGTACTTTGATAACGAGTTGAGTCGCCGAACAGTTGACGGTATTCCTTTGAGGTGCATGGTCATAATCGTTCGGCAACCGTCTTCGTTGAAGGGTTCTAATATTCCCAGGGAATGCCTGGACAAATGCAAGGTCCGGATTGACATAAGAAACTTACGTGGAAGCCTTTGTGACATCCAATTGTTGTTTTCAGACAACTATTATCCAAGAGGCTCTACCGAAGAAGCAACAAACATGAGCATATGGATGATTAAAATTATCATACTCAACGTGCACAGCCGATGGAGTGTTGACATCGTGCTTAAACATTACCCTAAGCAAGGTATTTTCTGGCACGCAAGCTCTGCCAGAAAACAGGGGGGCATGTGTTGACACCTGATTTTGGCAAGATATAGATTGCAATGAAGATGGTCTCGGGTGAACGGGTTTTCAGCATGAAAAGATTCACATCGCCTAGTGGGACAACTTTGATGTTTCGGTTATATTCATTCGACCTTATCTTACGGACCGAAACTATACTCCGAGTGTCATAATTCAATGTTTCGAGTGGTTTTTGGCCAATCACGTCTTTATGATGACCTCGGATGAAGGAGCACTCTTAAGGAATTGTCTTCGTCTCGTCAAGCCAATCGATTTTGATATATAAATCATCTCAATCCGAGTTCATATGCAAAAGTTAGAGGCAATACACTGCAGACCGAACCTCAACGGAAATATGGCGCGAGGTGCGAGACACTTGTCTGATAGGTTGTGCGAGTAATTCGGCCATCAAGGCGGCCTTGAATCGAAAAACCTTCAACACGAAAAAGTTTTGTCTCGTCGAGCCGATCGTTTTTCATATAAAATTTGTCTCAATCCAAGATCGTATGCAACCTGCAGAGGCAAATCAAGATCAGGCTGTGTTTTCAGTCGGGAAATCCGAGTGAAAAGTTTACCATCCGAGTGAAAACCTATCGATCGAGTAAAAGGTCGAGTGAAAACTTATCGATCGAGTAAAAGATTGGCTTCCGAGTGAAAATATAGTAATCCGAGTGAAATTATCATCCGAGTGAAAAGAAAACTTGACGTTCGAGTAAGATATTGCCTTCCGAGTGAAATATAGTCATCCGAGTGAAAGATTGTCTTCCGAGTGAAAGACTCTAACATCCGAGTGAAAAGGTCCAGTCAGACGAAAAACTCTAATATCCGAGTGGATGAGCTCGGATCTGAGTGAAACTGAAGATGTGCCCGAAAGGTAATCCAGATGACCTCGGATGGAAAAGTGATCAACACGGAAGTTGTGCGCATCGTCAAAACGGTGAACTTTGGTTTTGGAGTCATTATCATCTAAGATAGTATACGGCCTGTAAGTTCACTACGAGACTCGGACAATCCAGTCCGTTACATGACCGAGTCCGACTGGATATTAAAGATGACTTCGTAGAATATTTAAGATGGTCTTATTTGGAAAAGTGTTCAACATAAGAATTGTTCGTCTCGTCGAGGCGCACAAGTTTCATATTTGGGCCGTCTTGATCGGAGGTCATATGCAAGCTCGGCGGCTCGCGCAAGGAGGAAGACAGAAGTTGGGCCAGATTCAGACTGAATCCGAGTTGGAATAGAATTAGGACTCTAGGACGTGAATTGATGTAATTTTTTGTAAGAAAAGCCTAGATGAATCCTTTGCTTGTACGGGAAGTCCAGCCGCCTCTTATATATGTTGGGGGTGATGGCCGATTGAACAACACCAATTGAACCAATCAATCTATTACACTTTTGTGTTCATCTATCTTTATCCCCTACGCTTGTATTTTTCTTTCTCGTTATTCGTTCGTTCTTCACGTTGGAGGGCAGCGATCCACGAGGCTCTAGGGGCGAGCGAATCGACCTAGGGCAGCCCATAGCCGCCGCACTCCCTGACGGGGTCCCTCCCGGGCGTGTGGGGTTTCGGGTCTTCAAAAGCGCCCGCTGACTGTCTTGCGTATCGCGCTGTCGGTCGGGTCTCCTTCGACGTGAGCTGCGGTGCATCACCCCCGGCGTCGAGGGTACACGTGACGTGTTCGTGTGTCAACAGTATGTTAATTCTAATAATCCAGTAAACCCTAAAACTAAACATCAGAGCGACCGATGAATGGCTCAGGGAAATCCAACTAAGGATTACTGTAGTACAGAGATAAACAGTTAAAAGGGACCAAAAACTAAGCAACCGAAGTCTGAAGCAATACCTGATCCGATGCGCACCCTTGCTCCCCATCATCCACCTCGTCGTCGTCCCAACCTCGAATTGTCTTGTTTACCTAATAACAAACAAAAGTCCTCAAAACAAGCATGGGAAGAACGGGAACGGAAAACGTAAAGCAGCAGTAAATCAAATCATCGAATCGAAGCTAGAGGATTACCCGGGAGAGCGCGACGAGTATGCGCCGCTCTTCCTCTCTCGTGAGCTGCGGCCGCCGCGTCGCCAGCGGTTCGGGTTCCTGCAGAGGAGGGAGGACAGCGCAAGCGGCGTGAGAGGCTAGCTGGGAGGCCGCGGTTACCAGATACGAGCGCCCGGCGTTGCTTACGAGGTGGGGGAGGAGGGAGTCGGCGACGAGGTCGCAGAGGTGCGCGAGCTGCTGCCTCTCCTGCCACCGCGGCCGCTCTGCCATTTCCTCGCCGTGGGTCTGATTCGAATCGATGGCTTCGATAGGGGGATTACCGTCTACCGCTTTGAGGAGAATAGCGTTTTTTTCCTTCTAAATCAAACCTGCTTTGTGGGCCAGCTCTTTTGGATACAACAATGTTATAGGATTATTTTTCGCAAGAAAATGCCATAGGAATAATTGAACCCGTATGCACACAAAAGGCCACTATCTAGAAAAAAAATGACAGATTACAACTATGACTATATCATTACCATATCCACTCTTCATTTATTCCTAATTTGCAAACTGATTGAAATGGATACACTTCATATTTCTAATTAGTGTGCACTTTTTTTTACTAACATCATTCTTTTGCTAATATTATGCCATGAGAACATGGTCTACAAATTCTCTTCTTGATGGAATAGAGGATTCCTATTTTCTAGTATTCTCATGAGAACATCTACTAATAAGTCAAATGAATTGTAAATTTTATTATTCTAGAGGTTTTTTTGATAAGTTATATGAAATCTTGCTAAGTGCATCATCCAGGCTCTTCATCTCTACTCAGTCCATATATAACATAAACAACAACATTGGATTTACATATTTTTCTTTTGCGAGTGAAATCGGAGTTTTATTCCAAAAGTGTAGAGTTACAGTCAGCCGACAAAGAAAAATGCTACACATTAGATAAATGGATTGAGCATCAAATAAAACAAATGCAAAGAAAAATATCTTATCAATTGACAGTAAAATGTAAGCTTGAAACTTGCTGATGTAAAAGTTCATGTTTAATAGAAAAATAAAAGTATTTTGGATTCGAAATGCCATGTCTGTAAAATTGCAGAGCATGCCCTATAAAGATGTGCTCCAATGCAAAGGAAGATGGGATGTGACTTGTGAGCCATTACAATTGTGTTTCATAAGGCATCAATCTAGATAACAAATTGAAGTCAATAGTTATTTTTATGAATAGTCAGTAGAGATTTTTTCTCACGTAACCATAAAAAGGAGTGCATGTACAAGAAAAACCACCACACAAATCATCCTAGAGTTGATATTTGCTGGTTCAAAAGTATCGTCTGTTTCTCGTTGTAAACACGACCTCATACCAAAACAAAGCACTAGTGCGGCAGTACCCTATATGTTAGGGAATGCGGTAATTTAAAAAAATATTCATACGCACACGCAAGATCATGGTGATGCATAGCAACGAGAGGGAAGAGTGTAGTCCACGTACCCTTGTAGACCGTAAGCGGAAGCGTTATGACAACGCGGTTGATGTAGTTGTACGTCTTCATGATCCGACCGATCCTAGTACCGGAAGTACGACACCTCCGCGATCTGCACACGTTCAGCTCGGTGACGTCCCGCGAACTCTCGATCCAGCTGAGTGTCGCGGGAGAGCTTCGTCAGTACGACGGCGTCATGACGGTGATGATGATGCTACCGGAGGGCTTAGCCTAAGCACCGCTACGATATGACCGAGGTGGATTATGGTGGAGGGGAGCACCGCACACGGCTAAGGGATCAATAATCAACTTGTGTGTCTATGAGGGTCCCCTGGCCACGCATATAAAGGATGGAGGGAGGAGGAGGCCGGTCCTCATATGGCGCGCCCAAAGTGTGGAGTCCTACTAGGCTCCCTAGTCCTAGTAGGATTCCCCCTCCCACATGGAATAGGAAAAAGGGAAAGGAGAAAGAGAAGGAAGGAAGGCGGCGCCCCCTTTCCCTAGTCCAATTCGGACCAGTCCATGGGGAAGGGGCGCGGCCACCCTTAAGGCCTTTCTCTCCTTTCCCGTATGGCCCATTAAGGCCCAATACGAATTCCCGTAACTCTCCGCTACTCCGAAAAATACCCGAATCACTCGGAACCTTTTCGATGTCCGAATATAGCCTTCCAATATATCGATCTTTACGTCTCGACCATTTCGAGACTCCTCGTCATGTCCTCGATCTCATCCGGGACTCCGAACAAACTTCGGTCATCAAATCACATAACTCATAATACAGATCGTCACAGAACATTAAGCGTGCGGACCCCACGGGTTTGAGAACTATGTAGACATGATCGAGACTCATCTCCGGTCAATAGCCAATAGCGGAACCTGGATGCTCATATTGGTTCCTACATATTCTACGAAGATTTTTATCGGTCAAACTGCATAACAACATACATTGTTCCCTTTGTCATCGGTATGTTACTTGCCCGAGATTCGATCGTTGGTATCTCAATGCCTAGTTCAATCTCGTTACGACAAGTCTCTTTACTCGTTTCGTAATGCATCATGCCGCAACTAACTCATTAGTCACATTGCTTGCAAGGCTTATAGTGATGTGCATTACCGAGAGGGCCCAGAGATACCTCTCCGACAATCAGAGTGACAAATCCTAATCTCGATCTATGCCAACTCAACAAACACCATCGGAGACACCTGTAGAGCACCTTTATAATCACACAGTTACGTTGTGACGTTTGGTAGCACACAAAGTGTTCCTCCGGTATTCGGGAGTTGTATGATCTCATAGTCATAGGAACATGTATAAGTTATGGAGAAAGCAATAGCAACAAACTAAACGATCATCGTGCTAAGCTAACGGATGGGTCAAGTCAATCACATCATTCTCTAATTATGTGATCTCGTTAATCAAATGACAACTCATGTCTATGGTTAGGAAACATAACCATCATTGATTCAACGAGCTAGTCAAGTAGAGGCAAACTAGTGACACTCTGTTTGTCTATGTATTCACACATGTACTAAGTTTCCGGTTAATACAATTCTAGCATGAATAATAAACATTTATCATGATATAAGGAAATATAAATAACAACTTTATTATTGCCTCTAGGGCATATTTCCTTCAGTCTCCCACTTGCACTAGAGTCAATAATCTAGTTCACATCGTCATGTGATTTCACACCAATAGTTCACATCTTTATGTGATTAGTTCACATCTTCATGTGACTAATACCCAAAGGGTTTACTAGATTCAATAATCTAGTTCACATCGCTATGTGATTAATACTCAAAGAGTGATCATGTTTTGCTTGTGAGAGAAGTTTAGTCTACGGATCTGCAACATTTAGATCCGTATGTATTTCGCAAATTTCTATGTCTACAATACTCTGCACGGAGCTACTCTAGCTAACTGCTCCCACTTTCAATATGTATCCAGATCGAGACTTAGAGCCATCTAGATTGATGTAAAAAGATTGCATCAACGTAACTCTTTACGATGAACTCTTTTATCACCTCCATAACCGAGAAATATTTCCTTAGTCCTCTAAGGATAATTTTGACCGCTGTCCAGTGATCTACTCCTAGATCACTATTGTACTCCCTTGCCAGAATCATGCTAAGGTATACAATAGGACTGGTACACAACATAGCATGCTTTATAGAACCTATGACTGAGGCATAGGGAATGAATTTTCATTCTCTTTCTATTTTCTGCTATGGTCGGGTTTTGAGTCTTTACTCAACTTCATGATGACCCACAAGTGTAGGGGATATATCGTAGCCTTTTCGATAAGTAAGAGTGTCGAACCCAACAAGGAGCAGAAGGAAATGATAAGCGGTTTTCAGTAAGGTATTTTCTGTAAGCACTGAAATTATCGGTAACAGATAGTTTTGTGATAATGTAATTTGTAACAGGTAACAAGTAATGCAAGTAAATAAGGTGCAGCAAGATGGCCCAATCCTTTTTGTAGCAAAGGACAAGCCTGGACAAACTCTTATATAAAGTAAAGCGCTCCCAAGGACACATGGGAATTATCGGCAAGCTAGTTTTCATATGATCCGCGTTCGGTACTTTGATAATTTGATATGTGGGTGGACTGGTGCTTGGGTACTGCCCTTACTTGGACAAGCATCCCACTTATGATTAACCCCTATTGCAAGCATCCGCAACTACAACAGAAGTATTAAGATAAACCTAACCATAGCATGAAACATATGGATCCAAATCAAACCCCTTACGAAGCAACACATAAACTAGGGTTTAAGCTTCTGTCACTCTAGCAACCCGTCATCTACTTATTACTTCCCAATGCCTCCCTCTAGGCCCTAACAATGGTGAAGTATCATGTAGTCGACATTCACATGACACCACTAGAGGGATGACAACATACATCTCATCAAAATATCGAACGAATACCAAATTCACATGACTACTTATAGCAAGACTTCTCCCATGTCCTCAGGAACAAACGTAACTACTCACAAAGCATATTCATGTTCATAATCAGAGGGATATTAATATGCATAATGGATCTGAACATATGATATTCCACCAAGTAAACCAACTAGCATCAACTACAAGTAGTAATCAACACTACTAGCAACCCACAGGTACCAATCTGAGGTTTGGATACAAAGATTGGATACAAGAGATGAACTAGGGTTTGAGATGAGATGGTGCTGGTGAAGATGTTGATGGAGATTGACCCCCTCCCAATGAGAGGATCGTTGGTGATGACGATGGTGATGATTTCCCCCTCCCGGAGGGAAGTTTCCCCGGCAGAACAGCTCCGCCGGATCCCTAGATTGGTTTGGCCAAGGTTCCGCCTCGTGGCGGCGGAGTTTTGTCCCGTGAGCTTGCTTATGATTTTTTTCCTGGACGAAAGACTCCATATAGCCAAAGATGGGCATCAAAGGGCCACCCCCACCCTCGTGGACGGTGGGTGGCCCCCCTCTGGTACTTCTTTCGCCCAATATTTTTTATATATTCTGGAAATAATTCCCATGGAGTTTCATGACTTTTGGAGATGTACAGAATAGGTCTCTAATATTTGCTCCTTTTCCATCCCAGAATTCCAGCTGCCAGCATTCCCCCTCTTCATGTAAACCTTGTAAAATAAGAGAGAATAGGCATAAGTATTGTGACATAATGTGTAATAACAACCCATAATGCAATAAATATCGATATAAAAGCATGATGCAAAATGGACGTATCAACTCCCCCAAGCTTAGACCTCGCTTGTCCTCAAGCGAAAGCCAAAATCTAAAAATATGTCCATATGTTTAGAGATAGATGTGTCGATAAAATAAAATATGGACATGAGGGCATCATGGTCATTCTTAGAACAGCAATATATATATATATATATATATATATATATATATATATATATATATATATATTGTCATATGATCTCTTATGCTAAAGTAACAATTCATTCACATACTCAAGTATGAATCAGAAACTTCATTGAAAACTAACAAACTATAATCTCAGTCATTGAAGCAATTGCAAATTATCATAACATAGGAAAGAGTCAATATAAGAGCTTCTCATCAAGTCCACATACTCAACCATCATTTAGTCTTTCACAATTGCTAACGCTCACGCAATATTTATGGTTATGACGTTTTAATCGGACACAGAGAAAAATAGGGGCTTATAGTTTTGCCTCCCAACCTTTTACCTTAAGGGTAATGTCAACAATAATAGTTCATGAAAACCCACATCCAATTAGCCATATATATCAGGATCTTTCCAGCACATTGTGCTTGCCAAAGGATAAAATATAAAAAGGAAAGGTGAAGATCACCGTGACTCTTATATGAAGTATAAGACAAGAATAAAAGATAGGCCCTTCGCAGAGGGAAGCATAGGTTGTCATGTACTTTTATGGTTGGATGCACAAAATCTTAATGCGAAAGAACATCACTTTATATTGCCACTTGTGATATGGACCTTTATTATGCAGTCCGTCGCTTTTATTTCTTCCACATCACAAGATCGTATAAAACTTATTTTCTCCACACTAATAAATCATACATATTTAGAGAGCAATTTTTATTGCTTGCAACGATGACAACTTACTTGAAGGATCTTACTCAATCCATAGGTAGATAAGGTCGACTCTCATGGTAAAACTAGGTTTAAGGATATTTGGAAGCACAAGTAGTATCTCTGCTTGGTGCAAAGAATTTGGCTAGCATGAGAGGGAAAGGCAAGCTCAACATGTTGGATGATCCATGACAATATAATTTATCTTAGATGTAAGAAAACATAATCCATTACGTTGTCTTCCTTGTCCAACGTCAACTCTTTAGCATATCATATTTTAATGAGTGCTCACAATCATAAAAGATGTCCAAGATGGTATATTTATATGTGAAAACCTCTCTTTCTTTATTACTTCCTATTAATTGCAACGATGACCAAAACTATGTTTGTCAACTCTCAACAACTTTTATTCATCATACTCTTTATATGTGAAGTCATTACTCTCCATAAGATCCATATGATCTCTTTATTTATTTTTATTTATTCTCTTTTATTCTATTCCCTCAAGATCATAGCAAAATAATCAAGCCCTTGACTTAACACTAATCTTTATTATATATATAGATCACGGACTCGATTACATAGAAGGATCATAAAGCAAAACTCACAACTAGATCATACTAAAACTTTATTCTACTAGATCAAGAAATTACCAAAAGGATTGAACTAAGAAAAAGGGTAAAGATAAAAGTGATGGTGATACGATACCGGGGCACTCCCCCAATCTTGGAAGTTGCCAAGGGGAGTGCCCATTCGCGATACTCAGTTCTTCTTTGTTGGTGAAGAAGGTGTTGGTGATGATGGATAGTCGCACATCGAGCGTAGGAGATCCTCCAATTTGCAGATAATGCCCTTGAGTGCAATGATATGCTCCTTCAACAAAAGATTTTCACTTGTGAGATACTTGTTTTGAATACGAGCTAACTCAATCATCTTGAAAGCCTCAATCTCCGTTGGTGTCGTGCGATTGTCACGGCAGATGTCCTCATGGAAGGACTTAGTCGTGGAGCCATCACTACGGGTTAGCTTGAAGGGGTTAAACCGGACAAAGGGACATGAGAGTTTATACTAGTCCGGCCCCTTCGATGAAGGTAAAGGCCTACGTCTAGTTGTGATTGGTATTGCTGGGGTTTCGAAGACCAGGGAGCGAATCCACTTTGTCTGGCTTCGAGTTATTGTTTTCTGTCCCTGAACTGCCGCTGGGTCACCCCTTTATATATTCAAGAGGATCCCGGCCGGTCTACGGAGTCCCGAGGCTGGCTCATACAAGTGTCCGCCTCGGTATCTTCTTTCTTATCTTACAATGCAAGTTTATACAATCATGGCGGTTTACTATCATGGGCCCTAAACCGCCTATGGGCTCTGGGCCTCTAAGCTTCATCCGTAAAGCGCCATATTCTGGGTTTCCTTGGGCTTCGGTATAACTGAAGGTGAACCGGCCCCTCCTGGGCGGTTTACCCTCAATGGTTATATCTTCAACATTAGGCCCCAGATTGATTTGAACCTGTTCATGTCAGTCTTCAATCCTTGTACTTCTGGCAATTCTCGTAAACCGCCATATTGTCTTCTCCCTGTGAACTTTGATGAATCGCCATGACGTCATCTTCTGTTACTGTAGTAAATCATTGTGACGTCATTCCTATATAAATTTTTTTATAAAGATTCCCTTCTCTTTAATTAATTCCCGAAGATCGAGGCGACAGCTGCATCCTCTTTTGCCGCCTCCGATTCCTTGATTTTCGCGCCTGCCGTTTTATCCCACTTCCTTATAAATAAAACCGGGGCGCCTTCCATTTTCTCTCTTTCCAAACTGCATCATCTTCCTCCTCGCGACCCGAAGACCTCAAGTATCGCCGCTGCCGCCGTCGTTGATCTTCCAGTCCGCACCGACTCAGGCCGCTGCATCGACCTGACTCTGACCAGAAATCGACAGCGAACCTCCGTAGCTCGTCCACATCCGTGAGTTCTTCTCCTTCCCCTTCTTAGATCTGCATTGGAACTTTTTGTTGAGTTCGTCGGTGGTCATCGCTGCCCCATGCAAACCCTTGTTAGTTTTCACCTCCAATACCCTGTTTAGATTGTAAAAACAATGTAGAACTGCTGCAGCAATTGTTTGCACTTATCCTGCATAAAAATAGATCTTATTTCCATTGTTTAGAAGCTCTCTTTGAATGTATGAACTTCTCTGCACTGTTTTAGGTCTAGAAATTTTTCCTTCCAGAGCAACCGTTTGATCCAAAATAATAATTGCAACTTGTGAAACCTGTTTGTTCCATACTTAACAGATTTCCAGCTTGGGGTTCTGCCTCCAAAGGGCGGTTTATCCTTTAGTGTTGATAATTCGTCGTATGTCATTAGCCCTCTCTTAAACCGCCATCTAGACTTTGAACAGCCATGCCCGGTTCACTTCATACGTATACCTTGAATTGCCGGTTTAACATTTTGACAAACAGATATGAACCGCCAATCGTAAACCGTCCATTTTCCTTTTACAGACTTTGTAAGATGACGAAACAATTTGCTGCTTGCAACTGGGTTCCGTCTCGGATCACAGAAACGCAAATCAATGAATATGTCACCACCGGCGCTTTAGCCTAAAAAATGTCCTCCGTTGGCGAGTTCCTGGCCCTGAATGCCCCCCTAAACCTCAAGATGGAGAAGTGATTGTATTCTTGCAACATTTAGCTCGAGGTTTCAGTCCTCCCGGATCAAAAAATTTCCGGGATGTTCTTGCCAGGCTCCAACTTCATCCTCAAGATATTGGACCAAATTCTGTGTCCAACATATGCAATTCCAAGTATTCTGTGAGGTTTATCTGCAAGAAGAACCCACTGTCGATCTCTTTCTAGATCTCTTTCACTTAAACCGCCGGACGGAATTTTCTGATGGACCTAATACTGAACTTGGCGGTGTGTCGATTCAAAAGAGGAAAGAGGTTGATTTTCCTCACGCCAAACTTCACAGCCATCCAAAAGACTGGAACCACACTTGGTTCTACTGTCAAAATACTGCCCCTGCTGAAGAGAATCCTCTACCGGGCTACCGTCCGTACCGACTCAGCAATAATCACCCCTTACCTCAGAGATTGCCTGCCAAAGACCGACAAGCTTATGCATCTCAACTCGCCAAACTCCGGGCTCTCCTTGCCAACGGTTTAACTGGTGTTGATCTCGTCCGTTGCTGGATTTCATGGTGCATTCTCCCTTTAAGCCGCCGGCCCGGATTGATGTTTGAATACACCGGCAGCACCAATGATCCTCAACGGTTTAACTCAATAGAACTGACGGACGATGAAGTCAGTGAAAGTGTAAAGAAAATACTCGACGAACCGCTCGCCGTATGTACTCAAATTGGTCTTCGTCCTTTTTACGCCTCCAACAAACCGCCAGGGGTAAATATTTTAACCTTGTACTTTTCCTTATTCTTCTCCGCTTTGACACTGCTATAATAATACTTTTGTGCAATTCCCATAGGCCAGTAGCTCTTTTTGGAAAAAGAAAACTCAAGACAAAGTGGCTAAGGCTCCTCGTGCTAAGACCAAGGTCATCAAGAAAGCTGCCAAAAAGAAAACCGTTGAGTCTTCAGCCACCAGAAGATGTTGATGACTCGGCTGAAGAGGTAAAGTTTGACTCCCTTGACTTCTATCCACATATTTTACTGATAATGATTACTCCCAGGATGATGCGGAGGCCAGCCATGCAGATCATATTGAGGTAATTTGTCTTTCTTCTGACTCAGAACTTGTGCCGGTTCAACGATTTCGCCGTGCAGTTCGGAAAGTGAAATGCTCTCACCCTGTTGCTCATTTGGATCAAAAACTTTCTTTGAAGATACAGCAAACCGAAGGGTGTCGCACAACCCGGCACAATGGTCAACAGGTCACTTCTTCCGGTTTACCTCACACCCCAAACCGGAAACGTCGTCCAGAGGTTGCTTGTTCTCCTGAAAAACGTTATCTTTTGAAAGGTTTCTTTTGATGCCTTCTCAATTCATCTCATTCAAATTATCAGGCATCTTCTAATTCGTCTGGCGGTTCATCAACCACTCAGCTGCCTCCACTGAAAACCGTCCCTGGGTAAGTGTGTAGCCTTCCCTTCTCTTTCCTAACTCAGTTGACTATGCTAATCTTTGTTTTAATATTAGTGCTCAAGCTCGTTTGAGTAAGAAGGCCAAGACCAGCGCCCCTACCGGTGAAGTTGAACCAGAGAAAACTCCTGAGGGTCTTGATAAAAATCTTGATAATGTCGTGGATGATTTTGCCCTGCCAGAGCCAACTATCAATGCTAATCCGCCAGAAGTTAATCCGGCCATACATGAGGATACCTCAAGTCCACATGTTATGCCTGCAAGTCCGGCTGCTGATCCGCTGAAGTCAAGTGCTAATCCACCAAGCCCAGCCAAAGACGATGGCGTTATTGTTACTGGCACTGCTTATACCGCTCCGGGTGATCCAGTTGTCTTGGCAAAACATACCGCCAAGGATGAGTTTATTTCAATGGGCAAGAGGAAGATGGAAACTGATATGTCAAAATATGCTAATCTTTCTGCCCAGGATCTTCATTCCGGTTTCTTGAACCGGCTTTATACAAGTTGAGATAATGAGGCTGACTTGGTAAATCTGATGAAGGAACGTTATGAGGTAAACATTTTCCTCCTTATCTTTGTATTTTCACTGCCTTGTATCCTGTAGCCCCCAAGGGTCGGTTTAATTTGTAAAAACAAACCGGGACTTTGAATTTCCAAACTGCACATTGTTGACTTTTAAGTTTTTTGAACAAACACACATTAGCCCCCAAGTGCCAGGATTGAAACTTGTATGAATCCTTGGGACTTTGAAGAAGCAGTAAGAAAGAATTAATCCGCATTAGCCCCCAAGTGCCAGGATTGAAACTTGTATGAATCCTTGGGACTTTGAATAAGCAGTAAGAAAGAATTAATCCACATTAGCCCCCAAGTGCCAAGTGTAGAACCAGTTGTATGCTTGGGACTTTTGATAAAATATTGAAATGCTCCTCTTGTTTTTGGTAGGCTGACATAAACCATCAACGGACGCATATTGCTAATCTTCAAGAAAGTATCAAATCTCACCAAGAAGAATCCTCCAAAGCCAAAGATGAGCTTCGAGACGCTTTAACTTTCATAGAACGACTGAAAGAAGAAGTCAAGACGGAACGTGCCAACTGGGATACTGAAAAGGGGACATTACTGAAACGGGCTGAAGATGCCGAATCTGCACTTAAACCGGTGGCAGAAGAGCTTTTTGGGTTAAAGCGTCAAGTGAACGCTATGACCTCCGTAGTATTTGGTAAGTACTCCTAGCAAAGTATTTGAAATACCCATCTTGTAAGGTGCCGGTTGAAATATGAAATTCTTAAACCGTTGCAGGGAGCCGCATTACTCATCTGGGCTCAGATGTACGAATGAAGCTGAAAGCATCATATATTCTTCTGCAACAACTTTACACCGGTGCTCAACGGGTTATCTGTGCAGCCTCCTATGACAATCCGGCCCCAACACTGATCAAGGATACTCTGACAAGGCTATCCATGGTACCAGCACAGCTAGAAGAGGTGAAGCGATCTGCTGCCAGGGCCGGTGCTTTGTTGGCACTTACCCGAGCCAAAGCATGGATAGCTGACTTGGATCCGGTTGACCTTGCCAAAGGCTTTCCAAGCACACAAGAAAATGGGGCAGATTTTGATGATGCGGCCCTTAAAAGAGTGACAAGGGAGATGCGTCCTCTAGCGAGTCAGCTGGCAGAGGATGCTAACTTGACGGTTCACTGGTCTTATTATGATGCCAACAACAAACGGGTTAACCCTGTCATTCCGGAGGCGCAAAATCTTATTCCAGGAATCCGTAAGCACACTTATGCCCCTGACATTGATCCGTCAGAACTTATCAGTGACGAAGCTATCTTTCAGGCCTTAACCCGGATTGACTGGACCACCACAAACTTCCAGCCGCTAGGTGGGGAAGAGGAAGCTGAACCGACGCCAGATGACCCATCAACTTCGCAGCAACATGGTAATGAGACTTGATCCGGCAATTAGAGTGATGCTCCAGAAACCTTGTTCTGCTGGAAACACCATATTTTGGGCCTTCAAGCGCCTTGTAATAAGCTAGTGGAAATACTTTGATCCGTTGCCCTCGTGCAGTGGGATACACTTTGCGTTGATTTTTCATGAGAATTTCAGTACTGGCTTATGTATTTTTACCATATTATGCAATCCCTGTGTCTGCATACGGAAAATCTGTCCAAGCGGTTTACCACCGGACGGGTCAAAATATCCCACTTGGTAAGCAACTATGGTTGCAGCAATAATAAATCATACCTGTGATATAAAACATTGCTGTCGGTTTACCAATTGTGATTTGAAGAAGGGTGAAAACCCAAACTCCACCGTACCATGTTGGTATATATATGATATAGAACCGGGTTGTGACGAACGTCGGCCGGTTGCTGGAGACAAAGCGTCAAAGCCAGACCGGTTTTGAAGGATGCCGGATTACCTTTAATTGTATACTTGAACAGAAGATCCGTAAGCCATGCCGGGTTTAAAAAATTCCGGTTTAACGTAGACTTCACGAAAAATAAAAACTTGGCAGAAAAAAGCAAACAAAAAACTGTAGTCGAGGCTTTTCGAGGGCTGCCAGGCCCAAATCGAGGCTTTTCATGGGCTGCCAGGCCACTGAGTTAAACCATTTTGGCAAAGCCTTTTAAGATGGCCCTCCAACTAACCAATCATCGTTTTAACTTTGACAAGTTCAGGGTCTCAATGAGAGTAACTGTCAAACGTTCGAAGGGTCGTGCCAGGATTACCTGGATAGGAGTGGCTTACTTGATGAAGGCAGGTTAACCCGGGGTTTTAGGTGAATACACCAGGCTTCCAAGCCGTGGGTCGATACCCAGCTACAAGGGTCCTTTCAAACTCTTTGGTATTTGATGCAAAGAGCCCCCAAGTAACTTTGTGAGCTGTGCTCAATGGGTGCCTATGTTTGAGTTGTGCGTAGCAACAAGACTCTCTTTGGCCCCTTGGGTGTGAAGCTCCCAAGCTTTGTTGTGGCGTGATAGCCGCATCAAGAGGGTAGTAATGCTATGTTCTCTTTGGTGAATACACCTATGTTTGAACAGGGAGCCCCCCCAAGGCGTGATAGCCGCATCAAGAGGGTAGTAACGCTATGTTCTCTTTGGTGAATACACCTATGTTTGAACAGGAAGCCCCCAAGTTAACAGATATTTGAAGGAAGAAAACGGCGGAGGCCCTGCTTGATAGCAAGGATGCCGGTTTATTATATTGATCATAATATATACATTGTTGAAATATGTACATACGAAAAGCCTGTGACTTTAAGTGTAATAAGGCCGTAGGAGAGCTATGTTCCATGGCCGCCGGGTCTCCTCCTCAGAGCTACGTGAGTCTTCTCGAACGTCAATGAGGTAGTATGATCCGTTGTGCAGATTTTTGCTGACCACAAAAGGCCCTTCCCAAGGTGGGGATAACTTGTGCATATCAGTCTGGTCTTGAATGAGCCGAAGTACCAAATCACCTTCTTGAAAGGTTCTTGTCTTAACCCGGCGGCTGTGATAACGCCGTAGGTCTTGTTGATAAATCGCCGACCGAGCCAAAGCCATGTCTCGCTTCTCATCTAATAGGTCTAGCGCCTCTTGGCGTGCTTGCTCGTTGTCCGCTTCAACATAATTCGCGACCCGGGGCGAGTCGTGACAAATATCACTTGGAAGGATAGCCTCAGCCCCATAGACCAGAAAAAAGGGCGTATATCCCGTAGATCAGTTTGGGGTGGTATTTATGCTCCATAACACAGATGGTAATTCCTTCACCCAACAACCCGGCGTCTGCTTCAAAGGGACCATGAGCCGAGGCTTGATGCCCTTCAGGATTTCTTGATTCGCCCTCTCAGCTTGACCATTAGACTGGGGGTGAGCCACGGACGCTACATCAAGACGGATGTGCTCTCATTGGCAGAACTCCTCCATCTCACCTTTAGAAAGGTTCATACCATTATCTGTGATGATGCTATGTGGAAAGTCGAAACGGAAAATAATCTTTTTGAGAAATTGAATCGTCGTGGCTGCATCACATTTACTGACGGGCTCCGCTTCAACCCATTTGATGAACTTGTCAACCGCCACCAACAGGTGGGTCTTCTTGTCCTTAGAACGCTTAAAGGGTCCAACCATATCAAGCCCCCAAGTAGCAAACGGCCAAGTGATGGGAATCATGCGTAACTCCTGAGCAGGAACATGAGCACGACGTGAAAATTTCTGACAAGCGTCACACCGCTTTACCAAGTCTTCCGCATCAGAATGAGCTGTCAACCAGTAGAACCCGTGTCAGAAAGCCTTAGCAACCAAGGACTTTGAGCTGGCATGGTGACCGCAATCCCCTTCATGGATTTCCCATAGAATCTCTTGTCCTTCTTCAGGAGAAATACAACGTTGGATACGCCTGAAACACTAGAACGGTGCAACTCGCCATTGTGAACAACCATAGACTTGGACCGCCGGACTATCTGCCTGGCGAAAAGTTCGTCTTCTGGTAATTCGCCCCGGTTCAGATACGCCAAATATGGAACCGTCCAATCCGGAGTGGCATGTAGAACGGCTACCAACTGGGCCTCCGGATCAGGAACAGCTAAATCCTCTTCTGTAGGCAACTTTACAGACGGGTTATGCAAGATATCTATAAAGGTATTAGGTGGTACCGGTTTACACTGAGATCCCAGCCTGCTTAGAGCATCTGCTGCCTCATTCTTGCGCTGGTCGATGTGCTCCACCTGATAACCCTTAAAGTGACCTGCTACAATATCCACCTCGCGCCTATAAGCCGCCATGAGCGGGTCTTTAGAATCCCAAGTACCAGAAACTTGCTGAGCCACCAGATCAGAATCTCCAAAGCATCGAACCCGGCTTAAGTTCATTTTCTTAGCTACACGAAGACCGTGGAGCAAGGCCTCGTACTCCGCTGCATTGTTAGTACAAGGAAACATTAAGCAGAGAACATAACAAATCTTATCTCCTCGAGGGGAAGTGAGGACAACTCCAGCCCCCGAGCCTTCCAGCTGCCTGGATCCATCAAAGTGAATGGTCCAGTGTGTATTATCCGGTTTGTCTTCTGGTGCCTGTAACTCGGTCCAATCATTGATGAAGTCCACAAGCGCCTAAGATTTGATAGTTGTTCGGGGTGTATACCTCAAACCATGGGGACCAAGCTCAATCGCCCACTTCACAACCCGGCCAGTTGCCTCTCTATTCTGGATTATATCACCCAAGGGAGCAGAACTGACCACTGTGATAGGATGACCTTGAAAATATTGCTTGAGTTTCCTACTTGCCATGAAAACTCCATACACTAGCTTCTGCCAATGCGGATATCTTTGCTTTGATTCGATCAGTACCTCACTGATATAATAAACTGGTCGTTGAACCCGATATTCTTTTCCGGCCTCCTTACGTTCAACCACAATCGCCACACTGACCGCCCGGGCGTTGGCAGCCACGTACAATAATAGAGGCTCATTATCAACTGGAGCAGCGAGGACAGGCGGTTCAGCTAGCTGCCGCTTCAATTCCTCAAATGCTGCATTGGCGGCATCAGTCCAGACGAATTTATCTATTTTCTTCAACATCTGATACAGGGGAATCGCCTTTTCTCCCAAACGGCTGATAAATCGGCTGAGGGCTGCAATCCGGCCCGCCAGACGCTGAACATCATTGATACATGCCGGTTTAGCCAAGGATGTGATTGCTTTGATCTTTTCCGGATTTGCCTCAATACCTCTGTTAGACACAAGAAAACCCAAGAGTTTGCCTGCCGGAACACCAAAAACACATTTGTCCGGGTTGAGCATCATTTTGTAAACCCGAAGATTGTCAAACGTCTCCTTGAGATCATTTATCAGGGTTTCCTGCTTCCTGGATTTCACCACAATGTCATCCACAGGCATGAACATTACGCCCGATCTGCTTGTGAAGACAATTTTGCACACAATGCTGGTAGGTTGCTTGGGCACTCTTGAGCCCAAAGGGCATAGAAACATAGCAGAAGGCTCCAAAGGGAGTGATGAAGGCCGTCTTCTCCTGGTCCTTAACTGCCATCTTAATCTGATGATAACCTGAATAAGCATCCAGGAAACTCAGGCGCTCACAACCCACCGTTGCATCAATAATCTGATCAATACGCGGGAGAGCGAAACGATCTGCCGGGCAAGCTTTATTCAAATCAGTGTAGTCCACACACATACGCCAAGTGCCATTTTTCTTAAGAACAAGCACCGGATTAGCCAACCATTCGGGATGAAACACTTCAACAATAAACCCAGCTGCTAGCAGCCGGGCTACCTCTTCGCCGATGGCCTTGCGTCTTTCTTCGTTAAAGCGGCGAAGGTACTGTTTGACCAATTTAAACTTAGGATCAATATTTAGCGTGTGCTCAGCGAGTTCCCTCGGTACACCTGGCATGTCAGAAGGTTTCCATGCAAAAATGTCCCGGTTCTCACGGATGTACTCGATGAGCGCGTTTTCCTATTTCGGATCCAGATTTGTACTGATACTAAACTGCTTGGATGAATCACCTGGGACGAAGTCAACGAGTTTAGTCTCATTAGCCGGTTTGAACGTCAGGGCCGGGTCATGCTCCGTTGTAGGCTTCTTCAGAGGGGTCATGTCCGCTGGATCAACATTGTCTTTATAGAATTTCAGCTCCTCTATTTCACAAACCGATTCAGCATAGGCCGCTTCACCTTCCTCGCAATCCAAGGCAATCTTTCGACTCCCATGTACCATGATCGTCCCCTTATAACCTGGCATTTTGAGCTATAGATAAACATAACAGGGCCTCGCCATGAACTTCGCGTAAGCCGGCCGTCCAAATAGCGTGTGATATGGACTCTGGATTTTCACCACCTCAAAGGTCAACGTTTCAGACCTAGAATCAAGCTCATCTCCAAACACAACTTCCAAAGCAATCTTCCCCACAGGGTATGCCGATTTACCTGGTACTACACCATGAAAAACAGTGTTTGACGGTTTAAGATTCTTATTTGTCAACCCCATGCGACGGAAAGTCTCATAATACAGGATGTTGATGCTGCTCCCTCCATCCATCAGAACCTTGTTAAACTTATAGCCCCCTACATGAGGGGCTACCACCAAAGCTAGTTGACCTGGATTGTCAACCCGGGGTGGGTGATCCTCTCTGCTCCACACAATAGGCTGCTCCGACCATCGTAGATAATGCGGTACAGCCGGTTCAATAGTATTGACTACCCTCTTGTGAAGTTTCTGATCCCGCTTGCACAAGCTGGTAGTGAACACATGATACTGTCCGCTGTTCAACTGCTTAGGGTGACTCTGGTAACCTGACTGTTGCTGATTCCCTTGGTTATTCTGCTGGTTATTACCATGGTTGTTTTGATGGCCCTGGTTGTTCTGAAATCCAGAGCTTGAACCGCCGCCCCCATGGAAACCTGGGCCTAAACCGCCGGGTGGATCCTGATCATACCAGTATAAATCAGAATTTTTGAACTCCCTCATTATGTGACAATCTTTCCAAAGATGTGTGGCAGGGGCCTCCTTGGTTCCATGCTTCGGGCAGGGCTGGTTTAACAAACGCTCCAGATTCATGCCGTGCTGGGGTAGTTTACCTTTGCGACGCTGCATATTTGTGTTAGCCACCAAATCTGAATTATCCGCTTTACGCTTACTGTTATTCCCATGGCCCCCTTGGTTGTGGTGCTACCCTTTTGCACCGCTGTTCTTCTTTCCCTTCTCCGGTTTGTCCTCCTCTGAATCCGGATCCTTGGTATTATCTGAATCGGCATACTTAACTAAAGCGGCCATGAGTGTTGACATGTCGCTGCAATGACGTTTGAGCCTTCCCAACTTCTGTTTTAACGGCTTGAAACGGCAATTGCCCTCCAACGTTAATACTGCGGTATCTGCATTAATACGATCTGACGAATGCAAAATCATCGAGGCTCGTTTAACCCAATGGGTCGTGGACTCCCCTTCCTCTTGGACACAAGCGGCCAGATCTACAATTGACATCGGATGCTTGCACGTATCCTTGAAGTTCTGGATAAACCGACGCTTTAATTCGGCCCATGAGTCGATAGAGTTGGTTGGCAAGCTCTTCAACCAAGCACGAGCTGTTCCTTCCAGCATCATGGTGAAATACTTAGCACAAACTGCCTCATCCACATCTAACATCTCCATTGCCATCTCATAGCTCTCCACCCACGCTTCTGGCTGCAAACCGGCGATGTAATTTGGTACCTTACGAGGTCCCTTGAAATCCTTGGGCAATCGCACATTACGCAATGCGGGAGTTAAACATAGAACCCCTAGGGAACTGAACATTACCCCTGGCTCCACGGAGGCAGTGGGGTGAACTGGAGTATGATGTCGTGCTTCGTGTCGAGCTGTCAACTCGACCCCCCGTCGTGCGCGGCCGTGGTCCACAACATCTTGCGCATTAGCACCTCCCCCGGCCGAGTTGTTCCCCCGTGGCGAATTTCGGTGGCGTGCGCTACTGGATACGGACGGTTCATCCTCCACGTGTCTGCTATAACTCCGACTTGGACAGGGAGTGGAATGAATCCTCTCACGGCTGTGTGAATACGCTTGCTATTGATTCAGTGTTGTCTGAAGGAGATCCCTGGCCCGACGCGCTTCCACTGCCACTGGTGATTCGCCGTCGGTTGGGAGAGCCGCTAGGCGTGAAGCGACGGCCACAATATTATCCAACGGGTTGGAATAATGCCCGGGCGGCGTAGATGATACAACATTGTTCTGGCGAGGCAGGTTTGTTGCACGTGGCTGAACCGGCGCTCCTGCTTCCGGTGCCCCCGCCCGGTTTGGCGCGGGTTGATTACCAGCTCCTCCACCTGGCGTGTTGAAGAGATTTTGCGGCTCATAAACCGACGGGAGACGTGATCGGTACCTTCTTCTCATGACCTCTTCTGAAGCATTCTGATCTAGTCTAATCCGGTAAGCCTGTGCTTCCAACTCGGCCCGCTCTGTGGCCATCCTGGCATTCTCTGCTGCCAGGTCCGCTTTAGCCTGGGCTATCTGATCTTTTACCTTTAGAATCTCCGCATTGTGCTGATCCCTGGCTGCTGTGTCTACCTCCGCGGACATCAGTGCCGCTAGAGCGTCGAACAAATCACACAAGACTTGGGTCGGAGGCGGCGCCGAGCTTCCTGCACCTGCTGGCGTGGCCGTTGTTGAACCGGAGAGTACTGCTGTGGCGGTAGATGAATGAGGCGTCGGTCGTGTGTCGGCCATGAAGACAACGGCCCGGTTTGGCAGATCGGGGGAATCTGGAGTACTGTTGCCCTCGGATCCTCCCTCAATCCGGGCATCGTACAATTGGTAGAGCGATTCGGTTTCTCTGGAAGACTCGTCATCACTGCGGACTACGTTTTCTCCATCGGAGATCGGTTCCTCCTCGTAACCTGAACCATGGATGACACCCACGAAAACATGCCTGGCCTCAGGCTGAACCGGTGAAGAACTTGCGTGCTGAGCCGTCTCGATGATGTCGGTGCGGGTGTCCGGCTCGGGGGCCGGTTCGCCGATCTTGCCGATGAAGACGTGAATCCCACCAAAGGGGACCCGGTACTCGTATTCGATTGAATCAGCCTCGGGACCCCATCCTACATTGTCGATGTAGAGCTTGCCGCGGCGACTCTTCATCATCCGGCCCACAGCGTATCCCTTCAGTCCATCGAAATTGCCCTTCAAGAACTCGAAACCATCGTGCGATAGCCCCACGGTGGGCGCCAACTGTCGTGCGATTGTCACGGCAGATGTCCTCATGGAAGGACTTAGTCGTGGAGCCATCACTATGGGTTAGCTTGAAGGGGTTAAACCGGACAAAGGGACATGAGAGTTTATACTAGTTCAGCCCCTTCGATGAAGGTAAAGGCCTACGTCTAGTTGTGATTGGTATTGCTGGGGTTTCGAAGACCAGGGAGCGAATCCGCTTTGTCTGGCTTCGAGTTATTGTTTTTTGTCCCTGAACCGCCGCCGGGTCACCCCTTTATATATTCAGGAGGATCCCGGCCGGTCTACGGAGTCCCGAGGCTGGCTCATAAAAGTGTCCGCCTCGGTCTCTTCTTTCTTATCTTACAATGCAAGTTTATACAATCATGGCGGTTTACTATCATGGGCCCTAAACCGCCTGTGGGCTCTGGGCCTCTAAGCTTCATCCGTAAAGCGCCATCTTCTGGGTTTCCTTGGGCTTCAGTATAACTGAAGGTGAACCGGCCCCTCCTGGGCGGTTTACCCTCAGTGGTTATATCTTCAACAGTTAGGGTAAAGAGATTGTGGTGAGGTTGAAGGATGTCTTCTTCTGCTACTGCCAGAACTTGGTCCCCCATGGCCTTCTTGATCCCATCATCCTTGTTGATCTCCACGGGCTCTTCTCTCTTCAGCTCTATCTTCATTAGCCAAGCATCGTTTGATGAGCACATGGGTACATCATACATGACATTTCAGAAAAGTGCACAATTTAGTTGGAAAGAATTACCAAGCCGAATCAAGCAAACACATGGCCAGGTGAACGCTAACTTAAGTTCATATCTTGACCACATGGCTGCACTTTCATCTCCATTGTTGTTGGTTGAACTTAGATATCACATGGAAGAAATCCAACAACCTATGAGCTTTTGGAGCAACCGCTTTGGAGGAAAAAGTTTGGAGAAAACAAGTTTCAAGTGAAGCTGATGCTATTAGATTTTACCTCTGATGTTTCTTTGTTCCACACCCATGTGGTGGAGAGACGGGGCCATAGGGGTACATCACCAAAAGCTCCATCAAATTATCTTTCCAATGCAAAAACCTCACATCATTTGGAGTTGTGAGTCAAAAGTTGTAGTCATTCTCGTGGAAGGTGTCTAGGCTGTCAAGGCTTCGCGAATTTCCGAGGAGCTATCCAACAACTCCCAAAGTTGACTGTTTATTCTCCCAAGAAAGCCATGCAAACCTGTTTACTTTTGAAACCATTTTCACACCTAGCCATGGTGGGGGGGGGTTGTCCCTGCTATGAAACCCCATCCCCCCATCCTTTTGGGAACCTTTTGTAAAACCATTTAGCTACAAGCTTATGCAGCAAGACTGCTAGAGAGATCCAAGAGATCTTGCTACCTTTGCTCTTGTGAGTTCATTCGGATTCGCGAGAAGGAACCTCTGGTTCCCCCTAGTTCGTGCTCTACGGCTTCGGCCGTTTTGTGTGGATTAGTCCCGGTTTGTGGTTCTATGATTGTTCGGATAGCGGGTTGGAGTTCTTGTAGGTTCGGCCAGCCTTCCCCAACGTACGGGTTGCATCCAACCTTGGCAAGTATAAAGCTAGTTATCCTGACTGCTTGCAGCTAGTTATCCCTCCAGATTCGATCCTACGACGTGAAGATCGGGCCACCCTCGGGCGTGAACTCGTTCATCGGGTTCCCACCTATCATCTGGCATCAGAGCCTTCGTTGACACGGTAGGATCTGTTATCCAAGTTTATCTTGCTATCATCCTTTTAGATCGAGTGTTTTTCATGTTATGTTTTCTGTCTTAGAAGTCCAAAGCCCCACCAAATTTAATTCCAAGCCTTGTTCGTGGTGAGATCTTGTTGTTGCATACCTTGCATGTTCTTCATCTTTTAGATCTGCACCAAGTTCATCTTCATAATTGCTTTCAGATTTGGTTGTTGTGCTTTGGAAAAAGAGAGGGGAAAAAGTGGCAAAAAATCAAAGAGAGAAAGAAAAGAGTGGCAGAAAAAAATCAAGAGAGAAAAAGAAAGTGTTGTGTAAGATCCAAAAGTTTCAGCTTGGTAGAAAAAAATTCAGAAGCTTGTGTGTTGTGTGTTATCCAATCTTGGTGCAAAGGTACAGCGGATCTATCCCCATATTTTCTTGATTTGCATCAACTTGATTTTAGCACAAGACTTTTTTTTGTTGTTTACCCCATCGAGATCCACCAAAAACCAAAGCTAGTTCTTTGATCCCTGTCTTTCAGTCGCTTTAACACATCCGAGAGAAGCATGGTGTGATGTGAACTCATAAGAACTTTGGTGAGTAAGAGGTGAGGTTGTGTGATTCCACAAAATTATCCTATTCCACTTTTTAGCCCTACTAAGCAGGATCTACACCAAGTGTGCGTCGAAAGAATCATGGAGAAGGAAATTGTTTGGCCACCCGCGATGATGTGCAACAACTCAAGAACAACATACTACGAGCCATGGAGAGGATGCTTCACGAGCATCTTCCAACAGGTGGTGATAGGGTTCGACACCGACAATACCCTGTTGCTCATGAAGTGCAGCAAAGAACACATGCTCCAGGGCTTGATGTTGCTGCTTGGGGGCGTGTCACTACTACTCAAGTAGTGCAGTGATGAGGACATGTTCCCGGGCATGGTGTTGTTGCTCATGAATGTGTCACTGCTACACCTGAAGTGCAACAAGGATGTCATGCTCGAGGGAGAAGTTGTGGCACCCGTCAGCACAACAACGACCCACCGCAAAACATGACCGTGGTTGACGGAGCGGCTACGGTGATTCATAGCCCATGTTCACCTAAGAAGCTCACTCCTAATGTTGGCATCTTGACCACCACTATGATCTCAACATCCAAGAAACATGTGCTACAAATTCCATGTGAGGAAGAGAGTCCACAATCCAAAATCCCAAAACTTGTGAGTGATAAGAAAAGCAAGCTGAGTGACTCCACCAAAAGTGAGGAAGAGTGTCCACTTTCAAAAATCCCACCACTTGAGAGTGAAAAGAAAAATGAGTTGAGTGACTCCACTAAAAGTGAGGAAGAGTGTCCACTTTCAAAAATCCCACCACTTGAGAGTGAAAAGAAAAATGATTTGAGTGACTCCACCAAATGTGAGGAAGAGTGTCCACTTTCCACAATTCCATATATTGAGAGTGATAAGGAAAGTGAGGTGAGTGAGTCCACAAAATGTGAGATTGAGATCATTCCACACCACATTAGAGAGATGAGTAAACCACAACATAATATACCACATCATCTAAGAGAGAAGATGAGTGAGTTGTGTGAGTCCACCAAACGTGAGCTTGAGGTGTTTTCCCATAATATGAAAGAAATGAGTGATACACCAAATGAAAAGAGAGATGAGTATTCAATTACTAACCTTTCACAAAATTATCTTTCTTTACAATATGTGCAGATGCAAAAGTCATACCTATTAGCTCTCTTGAAACGATGGGGGGACGAGATCCAGGAACAATTGTGGTGCACTTGGAACACCACTACAGAAGGTGCATGTGTGAAGATTGATTTTCAGAAAGGCATTCAAGTACTCAGTGAGGTAAAACAAAAATGATCTTCCATTTTGAGGAAGCCAAAGGTATGCACTTATGAGTTTTTGAAGCAATGGCGTGATAAGATTAGAGAAAAATTGTTTGGTACATCATCCATCCAGCAATGTGATTTTGTTAATCTTGAAGAGGCTATTAAAATCCAATAAAACTGAATGTTGCACATGATTATTCATCATTTTCTTTTTCTAGTTATTTTGTAATGTCCTCGTGCCATAATTTTGTAGAGCGAACGAAGTCGAGGACGACCTTTCTCCAAGAGAGGGAGGATGATATGAAGAGGCTCATAGTTGGTTATAAATTTGTTCCCCATGAAAATATTTGCTGGAAGGAACTCCTAAGTCGAACAAAACATCATGTTGGCACCGTCCATATGATAGCAAAGCTGAAAACTAAAATTCTTCATATCATGAAACATTTGCATTATGATTTGGTCTTGCCCTACTTTCTTTTGTGTGAAGACCAGGTAGAGTCGAGGACGACTCCTTTTCAAAAGAGGAGGGATGATAAGGACATCTCAATCATTGAAACAACATCGATCATCCCTGAACAAACTTCAAGTCGTGACAAACAAGTACATGATCAAATGCAACACAATTCAAAGGTGAAAGCTACAGATGAGGATTGTATTATTTCTTTGCATGGATATTATCTACTTCCCTTCTACTTATCTTTTATAGATCAAAGAGAGTCGAGGATGACTCTTCATCAAGGGATGATGAGCACATGGGTACATCATACATGACATTTCAGAAAAGTGCACAATTTAGTTGGAAAGAATTCTAAGCCGAATCAAACAAACACATGGCCAGGTGAACGCTAACTTAAGTTCATACCACAATCTTGACCACATGGCTCCACTTTCATCTCCATTGTTGTTGGTTGAACTTAGTTGTCACATGGAAGAAATCCAACAACCTATGAGCTTTTGGAGCAACCGCTTTGGAGGAAAAAGTTTGGAGAAAATAAGTTTCAAGTGAAGCTGATGCTGTCAGATTTTACCTCTGATATTTCTTTGTGCCACACCCATATGGTGGAGAGACGGGGCCATAGGGGTACATCACCAGAAGCTCCATCCAATTATCTTTCCAATGCAAAAAACCTCACATCATTTAGAGTTGTGAGTCAAAAGTTGTAGTCATTCTCGTGGAAGGTGTCCAAGCTGTCAAGGCTTCGCAAATTTCCGAGGAGCTCTCCAACAACTCCCAAAGTTGACTGCTTATTTCCCCAGGAAAGCCATGCAAACCTGTTTACTTTTGAAACCATTTTCACACATAGCCAAGGGGGGTAGTCCCTGCTATAAAATCCCATCTCCCCCATCCTTTTGGGAACCTTTTGTAAAACCATTTAGCTACAAGCTTATGCAGCAAGACTGCTAGAGAGATCCAAGAGATCTTGCTACCTTTGCTCTTGTAAGTTCATTCGGATTCGCGAGAAGGAACCTCTAGTTTCCCCTAGTTCGTGCTCTACGGTTCCGACCGTTTTGTGTGGATTAGTCCTGGTTTATGGTTTTGCGATTGTTCGGACAGCGGGTTGGAGTTCTTGTAGCTTCGGCCAGCCTTCCCCAACGTACGGGTTGCATCCAACCTTGGCAGGTATAAAGCTAGTTATCCTGGCTGCTTGCAGCTAGTTATCCCTCCCGATTCGATCCTACGACATGAAGATCGGGCCACCCTAGGGCATGAACTCGTTCATCGGATTCCCACCTATCATCGTTGCCCCCGTTGTTGGAGGAGGAGGGAGACGACATGATGCTTGGCCTTGACAACCCTGGCAGAAAACAGCGTTGAAGTGTTCTGTTGAAGTTTTGTGTGGATGAAGTGTTCGATGATTGAGAAGGTCTCGATGTGGGAAGAAGGAAGAGAGGCAAGAGCTCAAGCTTGGGGATGCCCAAGGCACCCCAAGTAAATATTCTAGGAGACTCAAGCGTCTAAGCTTGGGGATGCCCGGGAAGGCATCCCCTCTTTCTTTAATAAGTATCGGTATATTTTCGGATTCGTTTCGTTCATGCGATATGTGCAAATCTTGGAGAGTCTTTTGCATTTAGTTTTCATTTTTCTTTTATGCACCATGCTGGTATGAGATAGTCCTTGGTTGATTTATAGAATGCTCTTTGCACTTCACTTATATCTTTTGAGTATGGCTTTATAGAATGCGTCATGTGCTTCACTTATATCATTTGAAGTTTGGATTGCCTGTTTCTCTTTATATAGAAAACCTCCATTTGTAGAATGCTCTTTTGCTTCACTTATATTTGTTAGAGCGTGGGCATATCTTTTGTAGAAAGAATTAAACTCTCTTGCTTCACTTATATCTATTTAGAGAGATGACAGGAACTGGTCATTCACATGGTTAGTCATAAAATCCTACATAAAACTTGTAGATCACTGAATATGATATATTTGATTCCTTGCAATAGTTTTGCGATATAAAGATGGTGATATCAGAGTCATGCTAGTGGGTAGTTGTGGATTAGTAGAAATACTTGTGTTGAGGTTTGTGATTCCCGTAGCATGCACGTATGGTGAACCGTTATGTAACGAAGTCGGAGCATGATTTATTTATTGATTGTCTTCCTTATGAGTGGCGGTCGGGGATGAGCGTTGGTCTTTTCCTACCAATCTATCCCCCTAAGGGCATGCGTAGTATTACTTTGCTTCGAGGGCTAATAAACTTTTGCAATAAGTATATGAGTTCTTTATGACTAATGTGAGTCCATGGATTATACGCACTCTCACCCTTCCATCATTGCTAGCCTCTTCGGTACCGTGCATTGCCCTTTCTCACCTCGAGAGTTGGTGCAAACTTCGCCGGCGCATCCAAACCCCGTGATATGATACGCTCTGTCACACATAAACCTCCTTATATCTTCCTCAAAACAGCCACCATACCTACCTATCATGACATTTCCATAGCCATTCCAAGATATATTGACATGGAAATTCCATCATCATTATATACATGACTTGAGCATTTATTGTCATATTGCTTTGCATGATCGTAAGATAGCTAGCATGATATTTTCATGGCTTGTCTATTTTTTGATGTCATTTCTACGCTAGATCATTGCACATCCTAGTACACCGCCGGAGGCATTCATATAGAGTCATATCTTTGTTCTAGTATTGAGTTGTAAGTAAATAAAAGTGTGATGATCATCATTATTAGAGCATTGCCCCAAGAAAAAAATAGGCCAAAGAAGCCTAAATAAAAAAGGGGGCCAAAGAAGCCCATTCAAAAAAAGGACAATGTTACTATCCTTTTACCACACTTGTGCTTCAAAGTAGCACCATGTTCTACATATAGAGAGTCTCTTGAGTTATCACTTTCATACACTAGTGGGAATTTTCATTATATAACTTGACTTGTATATTCCGATGATGGGCTTCCTCAAATGCCCGAGGTCTTCATGAGCAAGCAAGTTGGATGCACACCCACTTAGTTTCAGTTTGAGATTTCATACACTTATAGCTCTAGTGCATTCGTTGTATGGCAATCCCTACTCCTCGCATTGACATCAATTGATGGGCATCTCCATAGCCCATTGATTAGCCGCGTCGATGTGAGACTTTCTCCCTTTTTGTCTTCTCCACATAACCCCCATCATCATATTCTATTCCACCTATAGTGCTATATCCATGGCTTGCGCTCATGTATTGCGTGAGGGTTGAAAAAGCTGAGGCACGTTAAAAAGTATGAACCAATTGCTCGGCTTGTCATCGGGGTTGTGCATGATGTGAATATTTTGTGTGGTGAAGATGGAGCATAGCCATACTATATGATTTTGTAGGGATAACTTTCTTTGACCATGTTATTTTGAAAAGACATGATTGCTTTATTAGTAGGCTTGAAGTATTATTGTTTTTATGTCAAATGATAGACTATTGCTTTGAATCACTCGTATCTTAATATTCATGCCATGATTAGATTATGTGATCAAGATTATGCTAGGCAGCATTCCACATCAAAAATTATCTTTGTTTATCATTTACCTACTCGAGGACGAGTAGGAATTAAGCTTGGGGATGCTGATACGTCTCTGTCGAATCTATACTTTTGGCAACTTTTTATACTATTTATGGGGACTAACATATTGATCCAGTGCCCAGTGCCAGTTCCTGTTTGTTGCATGTTTTTGTTTCGCAGAATATCCATATCAAACGGAGTCCAAACGGAACAAAAACGGACGGAGAATATTTTTGGAATATTTGTGAGATATGGGTAGAAAATCAACGCAAGACGGTACCTGAGGGAGCCATGAGGCAGGGGGGCGCACCCCACCCCCTGGCGCGCCCCTGACCCTCGTGGGCCCCCTGTAAGGCGGTTGCTGCTCTTCTTTGGCCGCAAGAAAGCTAATTTTCGGGAAAAAATCAGAGCGAAGGTTTCAATCCAATCGGAGTTAGGGATCTCCGGATATATAAGAAACGGTGAAAGGGCAGAATCCCAGAACGCAGAAACAGAGAGAGACAGAGAGACAGATCCAATCTCGGAGGGGCTCTCGCCCCTCCCATGCCTTGGAGGCCAAGGACCAGAGGGGAAACCCTTCTCCCATCTAGGGAGGAGGTCAAGGAAGAAGAAGAAGAAGGGCCCCCCCTCTCCCCTTCTCTTCCGGTGGCGCCGGAACGCTGTCGTGGCCACCATCATCATCACCATGATCTTCACCAACACTTCCACCATCTTCACCAACATCTCCATCACCTTCCCCCCTCTATCTACAGTGGTCCACTCTCCCGCAACCTGATGTACCCTCTACTTGAACATGGTGCTTTATGCTTCATATTGTTATCCAATGATGTGTTGCCATCCTATGATGTCTGGGTAGATTTTCGTTGTCCTATCGGTGGTTGATGAATTGCTATGATTTATTTAATTTGCTTGTGGTTATGTTGCAGTCCTTTGGTGCCCATCATATGAGCACGCGCGTGGATCACACCATAGGGTTAGTTGTATGTTGATAGGACTATGTATTGGAGGGTAAGAGTGACAGAAGCTTCAACCTAGCATAGAAATTGATGCATACGAGATTGAAGGGTGGCCAATATATCTTAATGTTATGGTTGGGTTTTACCTTAATGAACGTTAGTAGTTGCGGATGCTTGCTAATAGTTCCAATCATAAGTGCATAGAATTCCAAGTCAGGGATGACATGCTAGCAGTGGCCTCTCCCACATAAAACTTGCTATCGGTCTAGTAAAGTAGTCAATTGCTTAGGGACAATTTCGCAACTCCTAACACCACTTTTCCACACTCTCTATACTAACTTTATTGCTTCTTTACCTAAACAGCCCCTACTTTTTATTTACGTGCACTTTATATTCTTGCAAACCTATCCAAAAACACCTGCAAAGTACTTCTAGTTTTATACTTGTTCTAGGTAAATCGAACGTCAAGCGTGCATAGAGTTGTATCGATGGTCGATAGAACTTGAGGGAATATTTGTTCAACATTTAGCTCCTCGTTGGGTTCGACACTCTTACTTATGAAAAACTGTTGCGATCCCCTATACTTGTGGGTTATCAAGACCTTTTTCTGGCGCCGTTGCCGGGGAGTCATAGCGTGGGGTGAATATTCTCGTGTGTGCTTGTTTGCTTTATCACTAAGTAATTTTTATTTGCTGTTCTTAGTTGTTTTCTATCTTTAATTATGGGTAGAAAACGCAAAATACCAAAACAAATTAGTTGTACCTACTGAACCAATGGTTGAAGAACCAATCAAAATCTATCACACTCCTGAAGCTTATTACTTGGATCATCTTCGATCCCTATGTGCTCGTGTTGAAACCCCAACTATCTTAGTTGAGGGAAAATCTTTAGATGAGCATGCTTGTTATGTGCGACACGGCATATCTGAAAAAGGGAAACATTTACTGGATCAAATTCATTGTTTGCAATGCTATGCTTGGAATTTATTCGAAATATATGATATTACTTGTTGTTCTGAAGACCCTAAGAAACACCTTCCCTACTAATGTTTGTTTAGTGATAATGGAATCGTATCTTCTTATGCTAAGGGTGTTTATAATTACTATGATGTTCAACAAATTGAAGAATTTGTTGCTTTTAAGGGTGCTTATGAAATTGCTTCTTTGATTGAAAAGTATGATGCTACTCTTTACAAATCTAAATTTTTTGCCATACTTGAATATTGTTATGAGAATTATGCTTCTAATACCTATGTTAAACCATATATCGAGGTCTCCTCCACTATCCAAGAAGAGACTAATATTTTGCAGGAGTCTATGGAAGAAGAAATTGATGAAACTGTGAGTTCATTGGATGAAAAAGATGATAAGGAGAGCGAAGAACAAAAGGAGGAAGAGCGGATTAGCTACCCGTGCCCACCTTCTAATGAGAGTAACTCTTCAACTCATACATTGTTTAATTTCCTTTCGTGCTTACCGAAGGATGATTGCTATGATGATTGTTATGATCCCGTTGATTCTCTTGAAATATCCCTTTTTGATGATGCTTGCTATGCTTGTGGCCAAGATGCCAATATAAATTATGCTCATGGAGATGAACTTGCTATAGTTCCTTATGTTAAACATGAAATTATTGCTATTGCACCCACGCATGATAGTCCTATTATCTTTTTGAATTCTCCCGACTACATTATACCGGAGAAGTTTGCACTTATTAAGGATTATATTGATGGGTTGCGTTTTACTATTACACATGATGATTTTGATGAATATAATATGCATGTGCTTGCTGCTCCTACTTGCAATTATTATGAGAGAGTAACTATATCTCCACCTCTCTGTGTTTCCAATACGATAAAATTGCAAGAAACCGCTTATACTATGCATTGGCCTTTACTATGTGTGCATGAATTGTTCTTTTATGACACGCCGATGCATAGGAAGAGAGTTAGACTTCGTTGTTGCATGATATATGTTACTTTGTGCTCACTACTAAATTGTAAATCATTGTTAATTAAAATTGGCTTTGATATACCTTGGGATCCGGGTGGATTCATTACTTGAGCACTATGTGCCTAGATTAATGGCTTTAAAGAAAGCGCTGCCACGGAGACAACCCGGAAGTTTTAGAGAGTCATTTATTTCTGATGTGCGCTTTTATATAGTTTAAAAACAAAAAAGTAAAGAGGGGAACCCTAAACTTTTCAAAAAGAAAAGTGAAAGTGAGATAGACGAGCATTGTGAAAGTGGGGTCGTCCTTGAACTTTGTTCATGCCCGTGGAAACTTTGTGAATCTTAATTACAGAAACTTTTCAAAAAAAATAATTATCCCCTTGTACAATTCCATTGTATTATAAAAATAATGTGCCAAGGTTTTCCTTTAGGATGTTTACAATGCTTGTTGGTTTGTACGGTGCAGGACAGAAACTTTAGCTGTAGTGCGCGATTTTACATTTTTTATTGGAACGTCAAATGGTTCTGATTATTTTTGAACTGTCTTTCTATACAAATTTTTATTTTTCCTAATTTTGGTAGAATTTTTGGAGTACCATATGTATGGTGAATGTTCAGATTACTACAGATTGTCTTGTTTAAGACAGATTCTGTTTTTGATGCATAGTTTGCTTGTTTTGATGAAACTATCAATTTTTATCTGTGGATTAATCCATGTAAAAGTTATATTATAGTAGCTACAATGCAAAAACAAAATATGAATTGGTTTGCAACAGTACTTAGAGTAGTGATTTGCTTTATTATACTAACGGATCTTACCGAGTTTTCTGTTCAAGTTTTGTGTGGATGAAGTGCTCGATGATCGAGAAGGTCTCGATGTGAGAAGAAGGAAGAGAGGCAAGAGCTCAGTCTTGGGTATGCCCAAGGCACCCCAAGTAAATATTCAAGGAGACTCAAGTGTCTAAGCTTGGGGATGCCCCGGAAGGCATCCCCTCTTTCTTCAACAAGTGTTGGTATGTTTTCGGATTCGTTTTGTTCATGCGATATGTGCAAATCTTGGAGCGTCTTTTGCATTTAGTTTTCATTTTTCTTTTATGCACCATGCTGGTATGAGATAGTCCTTGGTTGATTTATAGAATGCTCTTTGCACTTCACTTATATCTTTTGAGTATGGCTTTATAAAATGCGTCATGTGCTTCACTTATATCATTTGAAGTTTGGATTGCCTGTTTCTCCTTACATAGAAAACCACCATTTGTAGAATGCTCTTTTGCTTCACTTATATTTGTTAGAGCGTGGGCATATCTTTTGTAGAAAGAATTAAACTCTCTTGCTTCACTTATATCTATTTAGAGAGATGACGGGAACTGGTCATTCACATGGTTAGTCATAAAATCCTATATAAAACTTGTAGATCACCGAATATGATATGTTTGATTCCTTGCAATAGTTTTGCGATATAAAGATGGTGATATTAGAGTCATGCTAGTGGGTAGTTGTGGATTAGTAGAAATACTACTGTTGAGGTTTGTGATTCCCGTAGCATGCACGTATGGTGAACTGATATGTAACTAAGTCGGATCATGATTTATTTATTGATTGTCTTCCTTATGAGTGGCGGTCGGGGACGAGCGATGGTCTTTTCCTACCAATCTATCCCCCTAAGGGCATGCGTAGTAGTACTTTGCTTTGAGGGCTAATAAACTTTTGCAATAAGTATATGAGTTCTTTATGACTAATGTGAGTCCATGGATTATACGCACTCTCACCCTTCCATCATTGCTAGACTCTTCGGTACCGTGCATTGCCCTTTCTCACCTCGAGAGTTGGTGCAAACTTCACCGGTGCATCCAAACCCCGTGATATGATACGCTCTGTCACACATAAACCTCCTTATATCTTCCTCAAAACAGCCACCATACCTACCTATCATGGCATTTCCATAGCCATTCCGAGATATATTGCCATGGAACTTCCATCATCATCATATACATGACTTGAGCATTTATTGTCATATTGCTTTGCATGATCGTAAGATAGCTAGCATGATATTTTCATGGCTTGTCCGTTTTTTGATGTCATTGCTACGCTAGATCATTGCACATCCCAGTACACCGCCAGAGGCATTCATATAGAGTCATATCTTTGTTCTAGTATTGAGTTGTAAGTAATAAAAGTGTGATGATCATCATTATTAGAGCATTGCCCCAAGAAAAAAAGAGGCCAAAGAAGCCTAAATAAAAAAGGGGGCCAAAGAATCCCATTCAAAAAAGGGCAATGTTACTATCCTTTTACCACACTTGTGCTTCAATGTAGTACCATGTTCTTCATATAGAGAGTCTCTTGAGTTATCACTTTCATATACTAGTGGGAATTTTCATTATAGAACTTGGCTTGTATATTCCGATGATGGGCTTCCTCAAATGCCCGAGGTCTTCATGAGCAAGCAAGTTGGATGCACACCCACTTAGTTTTAGTTTGAGCTTTCATACACTTATAGCTCTAGTGCGTCCGTTGCATGGCAATCCCTACTCCTCGCATTGACATCAATTGATGGGCATCTCCATATCCCATTGATTAGCCGCGTCGATGTGAGACTTTCTCCCTTTTTGTCTTCTCCACATAATCCATGGCTTGCGCTCATGTATTGCGTGAGGGTTGAAAAAGCTGAGGCGCGTTAAAAAGTATGAAACAATTGCTCGGCTTGTCATCGGGGTTGTGCATGATGTGAATATTTTGTGTGGTGAAGATGGAGCATAACCAGACTATATGATTTTGTAGGGATAACTTTCTTTGGCCATGTTATTTTGAAAAGACATGATTGCTTTATTAGTAGGCTTGAAGTATTATTGTTTTTATGTCAAATGATAGACTATTGCTTTGAATCACTCGTATCTTAATATTCATGCCATGATTAGATTATGTGATCAAGATTATGCTAGGTAGCATGCCACATCAAAAATTATCTTTGTTTATCATTTACCTACTCGAGGACGAGCAGGAATTAAGCTTGGGGATGTTGATACGTCTCTGTCGAATCTATAATTTTTTATTGTTCCATGCGAATATTATACAACTTTCATATACTTTTGACAACTTTTTATACTATTTTTGGGAACTAACATATTGATCCAGTGCCCAGTGCCAGTTCCTGTTTGTTGCATGTTTTTGTTTCGCAGAATATCCATATCAAACAGAGTCCAAATGGAATAAAAACGGACGGAGAATATTTTTGGAATATTTGTGAGATATGGGAAGAAAATCAACGCGAGACGGTACCCGAGGGAGCCACGAGGCAGGGGGCGCGCCCCTGGGCGCGCCCCTGACCTCGTGCCCCCCGTAAGGCGGTTGCTGCTCTTCTTTGGCCTCAAGAAAGCTAATTTTCAGGAAAAAAATCGGATCGAAGGTCTCAATCCAATCGGAGTTACGGATCTCCGGATATATAAGAAACGGTGAAAGGGGAGAATCCCAGAATGCAGAAACAGAGAGAGACAGAGAGACAGATCCAATCTCGGAGGGTCTCTCGCCCCTCCCATGCCATGGAGGCCAAGGACCAGAGGGGAAACCCTTCTCCCATCTAGGGAGGAGGTCAAGGAAGAAGAAGAGGAAGAAGAAGGGGCCCCCTCTCCCCTTCTCTTCCGGTGGCGCCGAAACTCTGCCATGGCCACCATCATCATCACCGCGATCTTCACCAACACCTCCGCCATCTTCACCAACATCTCCATCACCTTCCCCCCTCTATCCACAACGGTCCACTCTCCCGCAACCCGCTGTACCCTCTACTTGAACATGGTGCTTTATGCTTCATATTATTATCCAATGATGTGTTGCCATCCTATGATGTCTGAGTAGATTTTCGTTCTCCTATCGGTGGTTGATGAATTTCCATGATTGATTTAATTTGCTTGTGGTTATGTTGTTGTCGTTTGGTGCCCATCATATGAGTGCACGCGTGGATCACGCCATAGGGTTAGTTGTATGTTGATAGGACTATGTATTGGAGGGCAAGAGTGATAGAAGCTTCAACCTAGCATAGAAATTGATGCATATGGGATTGAAGGGGGACCAATATATCTTAATGCTATGGTTGAGTTTTGCCATAATGAACGTTAGTAGTTGCGGATGCTTGCTAATAGTTCCAATCATAAGTGCATAGAATTCCAAGTCAGGGATGACATGCTAGCAGTGGCCTCTCCCACATAAAACTTGCTATCGGTCTAGTAAATTAGTCAATTGCTTAGGGACAATTTCGCAACTCCTACCACCACTTTTCCACACTCGCTATACTAACTTTATTGCTTCTTTACCTAAGCAGCCCCTACTTTTTATTTACGTGCACTTTATATTCTTGCAAACCTATCCAAAAACACCTGCAAAGTACTTCTTGTTTTATACTTGTTCTAGGTAAAGCGAACGTCAAGCGTGCGTAGAGTTGTATCGGTGGTTGATAGAACTTGAGGGAATATGTGTTCTACCTTTAGCTCCTCATAGGGTTCGACGCTCTTACTTATCGAAAATTGTTGCGATCCCCTATACTTGTGGGTTATCAATCATCAAGAGTATATCCAATAGCAGCACGATGCTTCTTCAGAGTTTTCAATAATTTCTTTTCTTCATGCTCTGAAAGTTTAGCACTAATAATAATAGGATATATCTGTTTCTCGTCTAGATAAGCACATTTGAGAGTATCGGGTAAAGGTTTAAGCTCAAACACGGGATCACCCTTTGGTGGACGAGGATCCCCTAGGATTTCAATAGGCAAGTTGTGTTTCAAAATAGTTCCCTATTTAAAGAATACTTCATCTATTTCCCTTCTTTCATTCATAAACATATCATTTTCATGGTATAGCAAATATTGTTCTAAAGGATCACTAGGAGGCACGGTGATAGAAGCAAGAACAATAGTTTCTTCTTTACTAGGCAATTCTTTATCATGGGGTTGTCTAAAAAATTTAGCAAAATTAAACTCATGAGACATATCCCCTAAACCAACAGAAACAATATCCTTATGCAGTCTATCTTAGCATTAACAGTATTCAAGAAGGGTCTACCAAATATAATGGGACAGAAGTCATCTTGTGGGGAACCAAGAACAAGAAAATCAGCAGGATATTTAACTTTCCCACACAATACTTCAACATCTCTAACAATCCCAACTGGTGAAATAGTATCTCTATAGGCAAGCTTAATTGTAACATCTATCTCTTCTATCTCAGCAGGTGCAATATCATGCATAATTTCTTTGTCTAAGGAATGATGTATTGCACTTGCACTAGCACCCATATCACATAGGCCATGATAACAATGATCTCCTATTTTAACAGAAATAACAGGCATGCCTACAACAGGTCTATTTTTATTTTTAGTATCAGGTCTAGCAATTCTAGCAGATTCATTGCAGAAGTAAATAACATGCACATCAATATTATCGGCCAAGAGATCTTTAACCATATCAAAACTAGGTTCAACTTTAATTTGCTCAGAGGGAGTAGGTGTTCTAGTATTACTCTTACGAACCATAGTTGAAGCTTTAGCATGATCCTTTATTCTAACAGGGAAAGGTGGTTTCTCAACATAAGCAGTGGGAACAATAGGATCATTATAAGTGATAGTATTTTCTTCAACTTTAATAGGTGCAACTACTTTTACTTCAGTGGGAGGATTATATTTAAACCACTTCTCCTTAGGGAGATCAACATGAGTAGCAAAGGATTCGCAGAAAGAAGCTACTATCTCAGAGTCAAGTCCATATTTAGTGCTAAATAAATGGAAAGCATCGGTATCCATAAAAGATTTAACACAATCAAACTTAGGTGTTATACCTGACTCCTTACCTTTGTCGAGGTCCCAATCTTTAGAGTTGCATTTAATTCTTTCCAATAAATCCCATTTGAATTCAATAGTCTTCATCATAAAAGATCCAGCACAAGAAGTATTGAGCATGGAGCGATTACTGAGAGAAAGCCAAGCATAAAATTTTTGAATAATCATTTCTTTTGGGAGCTCATGATTGGGGCATGAATATAACATTGACTTAAGCCTCCCCCAAGCTTGAGCGATGCTTTCTCCTTCGCGAGGCCAAAAATTATATATATAATTACGATCACGATGAACCAGATGCATAGGATAAAACTTCTGATGAAATTTCAATTTCAATCGTTGGTAGTTCCTGTTGGGGAACGTAGTAATTTCAAAAAAATTCCTACGCACACGCAAGATCATGGTGATGCATAGCAACGAGAGGGGAGAGTGTCGTCCACGTACCCTCACAGACCGTTAAGCGGAAGCGTTATGACAACGTGGTTGATGTAGTCGTACGTCTTCATGATCGACCGATCCTCAGTACCGAACATACGGCACCTCCGTGTTCAGCACACGTTCAGCTCGGTGACGTCCCGCGAACTCACGATCCAGTAGAGCTTGAGGGAGAGTTTTGTCAGCAGGACAGTGTGGTGACGATGTTGATGAAGCTACCATCGCAGGGCTACCGGTCGGCCCTATAGGGCACGCCAGGAGGAGTCCTCCTCCTCCTAGTAGGAGTAGGACTCCCCTCTTTCCTACTCCTACTAGGAGGGGAAAGGAAGGGGAGAAGGAGAAGGAAAGGGGGCGCCGCCCCCTTCCTAGTCCAATTCAGACTAGAGGGGGAGGGGGGCGTGGCCTGCCCTGGCCGGCCCCTCTCTCTCCACTAGGGCCCAACAAGGCCCATTAACCCTCGGGGGGTTCTGGTAACCCCTCCGGCACTCCGGTAAAATCCCGATTTCACCCTGAACTCTTCCGATGTCCAAATGTAGGCTTCCAATATATCAATCTTTATTTCTCGACCATTTCGAGACTCCTTGTCACGTCCGTGATCATATCCGGGACTCCGAACTACCTTCGGTACATCAAAACATATAAACTCGTAATACCGATCGTCACAGAACTTTAAGCGTGCGGACCCTATGGGTTCGAGAATTATGTAGACATGACCAAGACACGTCTCCGATCAATAACCAATAGCAGAACCTGGATGCTCATACTGGTTCCTTCATATTCTACGAAGATCTTTATCGGTCAAATCGTATAACAACCTACGTTGTTCCCTTTGTCATCGGTATGTTACTTGCCCGAGATTTGATCGTCGGTATCCCAATACCTAGCTCAATCTCGTTACCGGCAAGTATCTTTACTCGTTCTGTAATGCATCATCCCGCAACTAGCTCTTTAGTTGCATTTCTTGCAAGGCTTTTTGTGATGTACATTACCGAGAGGGCCCAGAGATACCTCTCCGACAACCGGAGTGACAAATCCTAATCTCGATCTATGCCAACTCAACAAGTACCATCGGATACACCTGTAGAGCACCTTTATAATCACCCAGTTACGTTGTGACATTTGGTAGCACACAAAGTGTTCCTCCGATATTCAGGAGTTGCATAATCTCATAGTCATAGGAACATGTAGAAGTCATGAAGAAAGCAATAGCAACAAACTAAACGATCATCATGATAAGTTAACGGATGGGTCAAGTCAATCACACCATTCCACTAATGATGTGATCCCGTTAATCAAATGACAACTCATGTCTATGGCTAGGAAACTTAACCATCTTTGATCAACGAGCTAGTCAAGTAGAGGCATACTAGTGACACTATGTTTGTCTATGTATTCACACAGGTATTATGTTTCCGGTTAATACAATTCTAGCATGAATAATAAACATTTATCATGATATGAGGAAATAAATAATAACTTTATTATTGCCTCTAGGGCATATTTCCTTCAGTCTCCCACTTGCACTAGAGTCAATAATCTAGATTACACAGTAATGATTCTAACACCCATGGAGTCTTGGTGCTGGTCATGTTTTGCTCGTGGAAGAGGCTTAGTCAACGGGTCTGCAACATTCAGATCCGTATGTATCTTGCATATCTCTATGTCTCCCACCTGGACTTGATCCCGAATGGAATTGAAGTGTCTCTTAATGTGCTTGGTTCTCTTGTGAAATCTAGATTCCTTTGCCAAGGCAATTGCACCAATATTGTCACAAAAGATTTTCATTGGACCCGATGCACTAGGAATGACGCCTAGATCAGATATGAACTCCTTCATCCAGACTCCTTCATTTGCTGCTTCTGAAGTAGCTATGTACTCCGCTTCACACGTAGATCCCGCCACGACACTTTGTTTAGAACTGCACCAACTAACAGCTCCACCGTTCAATATAAACATGTATCCGGTTTGCGATCTAGAATCGTCCGGATCAGTGTCAAAGCTTGCATCAACGTAACCATCTACGACGAGCTCATTGTCACCTCCATAAACGAGAAACATATCCTTAGTCCTTTTCAGGTATTTCAGGATGTTCTTGACCGTTGTCCAGTGATCCACTCCTGGATTACTTTGGTACCTCCCTGCTAAACTAATAGCAAGGCACACATCAGGTCTGGTACACAACATTGCATACATGATAGAGCCTATGGCTGAAGCATAGGGAACACTTTTCATTTTCTCTCTATCTTCTGCAGTGGCCGGGCATTGAGTCTTACTCAACTTCACACCTTGTAACACAGGCAAGAACCCATTCTTTGCTTGATCCATTTTGAACTTTTTCAAAACTTTACCAAGGTATGTGCTTTGTGAAAGTCCAATTAAGCGTCTTGACCTATCTCTATAGATCTTGATGCCCAATATATAAGCAGCTTCTCCGAGGTCTTTCGTTGAAAAACTCGTATTCAAGTATTCTTTTATGCTATCCAGAAATTCTATGTCATTTCCAATCAGCAATATGTCATCCACATATAATATTAGAAATGCTACAGAGCTCCCACTCACTTTCTTGTAAATACAGGCTTCTCTAAAAGTATGTATAAAACCATATGCTTTGATCACACTATCAAAACATTTATTCTAACTCCGAGAGGCTTGCACTACTCCTTAAATGGATCGCTGGAGCTTGCACACTTTGTTAGCTCCCTTTGGATCGACAAAACCTTCTGGTTTCATCATATACAACTCTTCTTCCAGAAATCCATTCAGGAATGCAGTTTTGACATCCATTTTCCAAATTTCATAATCATAAAATGCGGCAATTGCTAACATGATTCGGACAGACTTAAGCATCGCTACGGGTGAGAAGGTCTCATCGCACTCAACTCCTTGAATTTGTCGAAAACCTTTTGCAACAAGTCAAGCTTTGTAGACAGTAATATTACCGTCAGCGTCAGTCTTCTTCTTGAAGATCCATTTATTCCCGATGGCTTGCCGATCATCGGGCAAGTCAACCAAAGTCCATACTTTGTTCTCATACATGGATCCCATCTCAGATTTCATGGCCTCAAGCCATTTTGCGAAATCTGGGCTCACCATCGCTTCTTCATAGTTCGTAGGTTCATCATGGTCAAGTAACATGAATTCCAGAACAGGATTACCATACCACTATAGCGTGGATCTTACTCTGGTTGACCTACGAGGTTCGGTAGTAACTTGATCTGAAGTTTCATGATCATCATCATTAGCTTCCTCACTAATTGGTGTAGATGTCACAGGAACCGGTTTCTGTGATGAACTACTTTCCAATAAGGGAGCAGGTACAGTTACCTCATCAAGTTCTACTTTCCTCCCACTCACTTCTTTCGAGCGAAACTCCTTCTCTAGAAAGGATGCATTCTTAGCAATGAATGTCTTGCCTTCGGATTTGTGATAGAAGGTGTACCCAACAATTTCCTTTGGGTATCCTATGAAGACACATTTCTCCGATTTGGGTTCAAGCTTATCAGGTTGAAGCTTTTTCACATAAGCATCACAGCCCCAAACTTTAAGAAATGACAACTTTGGTTTCTTGCCAAACCATAGTTCATAGGGCGTCGTCTCAACGGATTTCGATGGTGCCCTATTTAACGTGAATGCAACTATCTCTAAAGCATAACCCCAAAATGATAGCGGTAAATCAGTAAGAGACATCATAGATCGCACCATATATCTAGTAAACTACGATTACGACGTTCGGATACACCATTACGCTGTGGTGTTCCGGGTGGCGTGAGTTGTGAAACTATTCCGCATTGTTTCAAATGTAGACCAAACTCGTAACTCAAATATTCTCCTCCACAATCAGATAATAGAAACTTTATTTTCTTGTTACGATGATTTTCCACTTCACTCTGAAATTCTTTGAACTTTTCAAATGTTTCAGATTTATGCTTCATTAAGTAGATATACCCATATCTGCTCAAATCATCTGTGAAGGTGAGAAAATAACAATACCCGTCACGAGCCTCAATATTCATCGGACCACATGCATCAATATGTATGGTTTCCAATAAACCTGTTGCTCGCTCCATTGTTCCGGAGAACGGCATTTTAGTCATCTTTGCCCATGAGGCATAGTTCGCAAGTACCAAGTGATTCATAATGAAGTGATTCCAGAAGTCCATCAGTATGGAGTTTCTTCATGCGCTTTACACCAATATGACCCAAACGGTAGTGCCACAAATAAGTTGCACTATCATTATCAACTCTGCATCTTTTGGCTTCAACATTATGAATTTGTGTATCATGTTGGAAATATGCCCTAGAGGCAATAATAAAATGGTTATTATTATATTCCCTTGTTCATGATAATTGTCTATTGTTCATGCTATAATTGTATTAACTGGAGACCGTAATACATGTGTGAATACGTAGACCACAATATGTCCCTAGTAAGCCTCTAGTTGACTAGCTCGTTGATCAATAGATGGTTACAGTTTCCTGACCATGGACATTGGATGTCGTTGATAATGGGATCACGTCATTAGGAGAATGATGTGATGGACAAGACCCAATCCTAAGCATAGCACAAGATCGTGTAGTTCGTCTGCTAAAGCTTTTCTAATGTCAAGTATCATTTCCTTAGACCATGAGATTGTGCAACTCCCGGATACCATAGGAATTCTTTGGGTGTGCCAAATGTCACAATGTAACTGGGTGGCTACAAAGGCACACTGCGGGTATCTCCGAAAGTGTCTGTTGGGTTGGCACGAATCGAGACTGGGATTTGTCACTCGGTGTGACGGAGAGGTCTCTCTGGGCCCACTCAGTAGGACATCATCATAATGAGCTCAATGTGACCAAAGAGTTGATCACGAGATGATGTGTTATGGAACGAGTAAAAGTGACTTGCCGGTAACGAGATTGAACGAGGTATTGGGATACCGACGATCGAATCTTGGGCAAGTAACGTATCGATTGACAAAGGGAATTGTATACAGAATTGATTGAATCCCCGACATCGTGGTTCATCCGATGAGATCATCGTGGAACATGTGGGAGCCAACATGGGTATCCAGGTCCCGCTGTTGGTTATTAGCCAGAGAGCTGTCTCGGTCATGTCTGCATGATTCCCGAACCCGTAGGGTCTACACACTTAAGGTTCAGTGACGCTAGAGTTGTTATGGGAATTAGTGTGCAGTTACCGAATGTTGTTCGGAGTCCCGGATGAGATCCCGGACATCACAAGGAGTTCCGGAATGGTTCGGAGGTAAAGATTTATATATGAGAAGTCCTATTTTGGCCACCGGAAAATGTTCGGGATTTTTCGGTATTGTACCGGGAAGGTTCTAGAAGGTTCCGGAGTGGGGCCCACCTGCATGGGGGGACCCACATGAACATGGGTAGTGGGGGCAAGGCCCCACACCCCTGGTCAAGGCGCACCAAGATCCCCCCTTAGAAGGAATAGATCATATCCTGAAGGGATAAGATCAAGATCCCTAAAAAAGGGGGATAACAATCGGTGGGGAAGGGAAATGATGGGATTTCTTTCCCCCACCTTTGACAACGCCCCAATGGACTTGGAGGGCAAGAAAACCAGCCCCCTCCACCCCTATATATAGTGGGGAGGTGCATGGGAGCCGCAACCCTTCCCCTGGCGCAGCCCTCTCCCTCCCCAACACCTCCTCCTCCTCCGTAGTGCTTGACGAAGCCCTGCCGAAGAACTGCAAGCTCCACCACCACGCCATCGTGCTTCCAGAGCTCTCCCTCAACTTCTCCTCTCCCCTTGCTGGATCAAGAAGGAGGAGAAGTCCCCGGGTTGTACATGTGTTGAACGCGGAGGCGCCGTTGTTCGGCGCTTAGATCGGAATCAACCGCGATCTGAATCGCTACGAGTACGACTCCTTCATCCGTATTCTTGTAACGCTTCCGCATCACGATCTTCAAGGGTATGAAGATGCACTCCCCTCTCTCCAGTTGCTAGTCTCTCCATAGATTGATCTTGGTGATGCGTAGAATTTTTTAATTATTGCTATGTTCCCCAACAGTGGCATCATGAGCTAGGTCTATGCATAGATTCTGTGCACGAGTAGAACACAAAGTAGTTGTGGGCAATGATTTGTTCAATTTTCTTACCATTACTAGTCTTATCTTGATGCGTCGGCATTGTGGTATGAAGCGGCCCAGACCGACCTTACACGTATGCTAACGTGAGACTGGTTCCACCGACTGACATGCACTTGATGCATAAGGTGGCTGGCGGGTGTCTGTCTCTCCCACTTTAGTCGGATCAGATTCGATGAAAAGGGTCCTTATGAAGGGTAAATAGCAATTGGCATATCACCGTTGTAGTTTTGCGTAGGTAAGAAACATTCTTGCTAGAAACCCATAGCAGCCACGTAAAACATGCAACAACAATTAGAGGACGTCTAACTTGTTTTTGCAGGGTATGCTATGTGATGTGATATGGCCAAAAGGATGTGATGAATGATATATGCGATGTATGAGATTGATCATGTTCCTGTAATAGGAATCACGACTTGCATGTCGATGAGTATGACAACCGGCAGGAGCCATAGGAGTTGTCTTAATTTATTTATGACCTGCGTGTCAATGAAAATGCCATGTAATTATTTTACTTTATTGATAACCGTTAGCCATAGTAGTAGAAGTAATAGTTGGCGAGGCAACTTCATGAAGACACGATGATGGAGATCATGGTGTCATGCCATTGACGATGGTGTTCATGCTGCGCCTCGAAGATGGAGATCAAAGGTGCAAGATGATATTGGCCATATCATGTCACTTTATGATTTGCATGTGATGTTTGTCATGTTTACATCTTATTTGCTTAGAACGACGGTAGCATAAATAAGATGATCCCTCGCTAAAATTTCAAGAAAGTGTTCCCCCTAACTGTGCACTATTGCGAAGGTTCGTTGTTTCGAAGCACCACGTGATGATCGGGTGTGATAGATTCTAACGTTCGCATACAACGGGTGTAAGCCAGATTTACACATGCGAAACACTTAGGTTGACTTGACGAGCCTAGCATGTACAAACATGGCCTCGGAACACAAGAGACCGAAAGGTCGAACATGAGTCGTATAGTAGATACGATCAACATGAAGATGTTCACCGATGATGACTAGTCCGTCTCACGTGATGATCGGACACGACCTAGTTGACTCGGATCATGTATCACTTAGATGACTAGAGGGATGTCTATCTAAGTGGGAGTTCATTAAATAATCAGATGAACTTAATTATCATGAACATAGTCAAAAGGCCTTTGCAAATTATGTCGTAGCTTATGCTTTGGTTCTACTGTTTAAGATATGTTCCTAGAGAAAATTTAGTTGAAAGTTGATAGTAGAAATTATGCGGACTGGGTCCATAAACTGAGGATTATCCTCATTGCTGCGCATAAGGCTTATGTCCTTAATGCACCGCTCGGTGTGTTGAACCTCGAGCGTTGTCTGTGGATGTTGCGAACATCTAACATACACGTCTTGATGACTACGTGATAGTTTGGTGCGCAATGCTAACGGTTTAGAATTGAGGCGCCAAAGACATTTTTGAAACGTCGCAGAACATATGAGATGTTCCAAAGACTAAAATTGGGATTTCAGACTAGTGCCCACGTCAAGAGGTATGAGACCTCTGACAAGTTTCTTAAGCCTGCAAACTAAGGGAGAAAAGCTCAATCGTTGAGCATGTGCTCAGATTGTCTGAGTACTACAATTGCTTGAATCGAGTGGGAGTTAATCTTCCAGATGAGATAGTGACAGTTCTCCATAGTCACTGCCACCAAGCTATTAGAACTTAGTGATGAACTATAACATATCAGGGATAGACATGATGATCCTTGAGCAATTTGCGATGTTTGACACCGTGAAAGTAGTAATCAAGTAGGAGCATCAATTGTTGATGGTTAGTAAAACCACTAGTTTCAAGAAGGGCAAGGGAAAGAAGGGATACTTCACGAAACGGAAAATCAGTTGCTGCTCTAGTGAAGAAACCCAAGGTTGAACCCAAACCCGAGACTTAGTGCTTCTGTAATGAGGGGAACGGTCACTGAAGCAGAACTACCATGGATACTTGGTAGATGAGAAGGCTGGCAAGGTCGACAGAAATATTTTGAATATACGTTATATTATTGTGTACTTTACTAGTACTCCTAGTAGCACCAGGGTAATAAATACCGGTTCGGTTGCTAAGTGTTAGTAACTCAGAATAAAAGGCTACGGTGACTAGCTAAAGGTGAGATGACGATATGTGTTGGAAGTGTTTCCAAGGTTGATGTGATCAAACATCGCACGCTCCCTCTACCACCGGGATTGGTGTTAAACCTAAATAATTGTTATTTGGTGTTTGCGTTGAGCATAGACATGATTGGATTATGTTTATCGCAATACGGTTATTCAATTAAGGAGAATAATGGTTACTCTGTTTATTTGAATGATACCTTCAATGGTCTTGCACCTAAAATGAATGGTTTATTGAATCTCGATCGTAGTGATACACATGTTCATGCCAAAAGATATAAGATAGTAATGATAGTACCACATACTTGTGGCACTGCCATTTGAGTCATATTGGTATAAAACGCATGAAGAAGCTCCATGTTGATGGATCTTTGGACTCACTTGTTTTTGAAAAGATTGAGACATGCGAACCATGTCTATTGGTATATATGCATGAAGAAACTCCATACAGATGGATGGTTTGGACTCACTTGATTTTGAATCACTTGAGACATGCAAATCATACCACATGGGAAAGATGACTGAAAGGCCTCGTTTTCAGTAAGATGGAACAAGAAAGCAACTTTTTGGAAGTAATACATTTTGATGTGTGCAATCCAATGAGTGCCGAGGCACGCAGTGGATATCGTTATGTTCTTACTTCACAAATGATTTGAGTAGATGCTGAGTATATTTACTTATTGAAACACAAGTCTGAAGTATTGAAAGGTTTAAGTAATTTCAGAGTGAAGTTGAAGATCGTCGTGACAAAAGGATAAAATGTCTATGATATGATCATAGAGATGAATATCTGAGTTACGAGTTTGGCACACAATTAAGACATTGTGGAAATTGTTTCACAACTAATACCGCCTGGAACACCATAGTGGGATGGTGTGTCCGAACATCATAACTGCCCCATATTGGATATGGTGCATGCCATGATGTCTCTTATCGAATTACCACTATCGTTTATGTGTTAGGCATTAGAGAAAACCGCATTCACTTTAAATAGGGCACCACGCAATTCCGTTGGGACGACACCATGTGAACTATGGTTTAGAAAAACCTAAGCTGTCGTTTCTTAAAAGTTTGGGGCTGCGACGCTTAAGTGAAAAAGTTTTAGGCTGATAAGATCGAACCCAAAGCGGATAAATGCATCTTCATAGAATACCCAATACAGTTGGATATACCTCCTATTTTAGATCCGGAAGCAAAAGTGATTGTTTCTAGAAACGGGTCCTTTCTCGAGGAAAAGTTTCTCTCAAAAGAATTGAGTGGGAGGATGGTGGAGACTTGATGAGGTTGTTGAAGCGTCACTTCAACTTGTGTGTAGCAGGGCACATGAAGTTGTTCCTGTGGCGCCTACACCAATTGAAGTAGAAGCTAATGATAATGATAATGAAACTTCAGATCAAATCACTGCCAAACCTCGTAGGTCGACAAGGATGCGTACTACTTCAGAGTGGTACGGTAATCCCGTCTTGGAAGTCATGTTGCTAGACAACAATGAACCTACGATCTATGAAGAAGCGATGGTGGGGCTGGATTCCAACGAATGGCTCGAGGCCATAAAATCTGAGAGAGGATCCATGTATAAAAACAAAGTATAGACTTTGGAAGAACTACTTGATGGTCGTAAGGCTGTTGGGTGCAGATGGATTTTAAAAGGAAGATGGACAATGATGGTAAGTGTCACCATTAAGAAAGCTCGACTTGTCGTTAAGATGTTTTTCGACAAGTTCAAGGAGTTGACTATGATGAGAATTTCTCACTCGTAGCGATGCTAAGAGTCTGTTGGAATTATGTTAGCAGTTACTGCATTATTTATGAAATCTTGCAGATAGGATGTCAAAACATTGTTTCCTCGACGATTTTCTTGAGGAAAGGTTGTATGCGATACAACCAGAAGGTTGTGTCAATCCTGAAAGATGCCAACAAGTATGCAAAGCTCCAGCAATCCTTCTAAGGACTGGAGTAAGCATCTCGAAGTTGGAATGTACACTTTGATGAGATGATCAAAGATTTTTGGTTTATACAAAGTTTATGAGAAACTTGTATTTTCAAAGAAGTTAGTGGGATCACTATAGAATTTTTGATGAGTATATGTTGTTAAAATATTGTTGATCAGAAATCATGTAGAATTTCTGGAAAGCATACACGGTTATTGGAAAGTATTTTTCAATGGAAAACCTGGATTAAGCTACTCAAACATTGAGCATCAAGATCTATAAGGATAGATAAAAAACGCTTAATAGTACTTTCAAATGAATACATGCTGTGACAAGATTTTGAAGAAGTTCAAAATAGATCAGCAAAGAAGGAGTTCTTGGCTGTGTTACAAGGTGTGAGTGTTGACTAAGACTCAAGACCTGACCACGGCAGAAGAGAGAGAAAGGACGAAGGTCGTCCCATATCCTTTAGACATAGGCTCTACAGTATGCTATGTTGTGTACCACACCTGAAGTGTGCCTTGCCATGAGTCAGTCAAGGGGTACAAGAGTGATCCAGGAATGGATCACATGACAACGGTTGAACTTATCCTTAGTAACTAGTGGACTAAGGAATTTTCTCGATTATGGAGGTGGTAAAGAGTTCGTCGTAAAGGGTTACGTCGATGCAAACTTTGACACTAATCCGGATGACTCTGAGTAGTAAACCGGATTCGTATAGTAGAGCAGTTATTTGGAATAGCTCCAAGTAGCGCATGGTAGCTGCATCTACAAGATGACATAGAGATTTGTAAAGCACACACAAATCTGAAAGGTTCAGACCCATTGACTAATAACCTCTCTCACATGCGAGATATGATCAAACCCCATGGGTGTTGGATTCATTACAATCACATAGTGATGTGAACTAGATTATTGACTCTAGTGCAAGTGGGAGACTGTTGGAAATATGCCCTAGATGCAATAATAAAATGGTTATTATTATATTCCCTTGTTCATGATAATTGTCTATTGTTCATGCTATAATTGTATTAACCGGAGACCGTAATACATGTGTGAATACGTAGACCACAATATGTCCCTAGTAAGCCTCTAGTTGACTAGCTCGTTGATCAATAGATGGTTACGGTTTCCTGACCATGGACATTGGATGTCGTTGATAACAGGACCATGTCATTAGGAGAATGATGTGATGGACAAGACCCAATCCTAAGCATAGCACAAGATCATGTAGTTCGCCTGCTAAAGCTTTTCTAATGTTAAGTATCATTTCCTTAGACCATGAGATTGTGCAACTCCCGGATACTGTAGGAATTCTTTGGGTGTGCCAAACGTCACAATGTAACTGGGTGGCTATAAAGGCACACTACGGGTATCTCAGAAAGTGTCTGTTGGGTTGGCACGAATCGAGACTGGGATTTGTTACTCCGTATGACGGAGAGGTATCTCTGGGCCCACTCGGTAGGACATCATCATAATGAGCTCAATGTGACCAAAGAGTTGATCACGGGATGATGTGTTACGGAATGAGTAAAAGTGACTTGCCGGTAATGAGATTGAACGATGTATTGGGATACCGACGATCGAATCTTGGGCAAGTAACGTACCGATTGACAAAGGGAATTATATACAGGATTGATTAAATCCCCAACATCATGGTTCATCCGATGAGATCATCGTGGAACATGTGGGAGCCAACATGGGTATCCAGGTCCCGCTGTTGGTTATTGGCCAGAGAGCTGTCTTGGTCATGTCTGCATGATTCCCGAACCCGTAGGGTCTAAACACTTAAGGTTCGGTGACGCTAGAGTTGTTATGGGAATTAGTGTATAGTTACCGAATGTTGTTCGGAGTCCCGCATGAGATCCCGGACGTCACGAGAAGTTCCGGAATAGTCTGGAGGTAAAGATTTATATATGGGAAGTCCTATTTTGGCCACCGAAAAATGTTCGGGATTTTTTGGTATTGTATCGGGAAGGTTCTAGAAGGTTCTGGAGTGGGGCCCACCTGCATGGGGGGACCCACATGAACGTGGGTAGTGGGGGCAAGGCCCCATACCCCTGGTCAAGGCGCACCAAGATCCTCCCTTAGTAGGAATAAGATCATATCCTGAAGGGATAAGATCAAGATCCCTAAAAAAGGAGGATAACAATCGGTGGGGAAGGGAAATGATGGGATTTCTTTCCCCCACCTTTGCCAACGCCCCAATGGACTTGGAGGGAAAGAAACCGGCCCCCTCCACCCCTATATATAGTGGGGAGGTGCATGGGAGCCACAGACCTTCCCTTGGTGCAGCCCTCTCCCTCCCCAACAGCTCCTCCTCCTCGTAGTGCTTGGCGAAGCCCTGCCGGAGAACTGGAAGCTCCACCACCACGCCGTCGTGCTGCCAGAGCTCCCCCTCAACTTCTCCTCTCCTTTGCTGTATCAAGAAGGAGGAGACGTCCCCGTGCTGTACCTGTGTTGAACATGGAGGCGCTGTTGTTCGGCGCTTAGATCGGAATCAACCGTGATCTGAATCGCTACGAGTACGACTCCTTCATCCGCGTTCTTGTAACGCTTCCGCATCACGATCTTCAAGGGTATGAAGATGCAATCCCCTCTCTCCAGTTGCTACTATCTCCATAGATTGATCTTAGTGATGCGTAGAAATTTTTTAATTATTGCTACGTTCCCCAACATATCACTACTGTCGAGATTTAACACAAATAGACCACTCTTCAAGGGTGCATGACCATAGAAGATATTACTCATATAAATAGAACAACCATTATTCTCAGATTTAAATGAATAACCATCTCGCATCAAACAAGATCCAGACATAATGTTCATGCTTAACGCTGGCACCAAATAACAATTATTCAGGTCTAAAATTAATCCCGAAGGTAGATGTAGAGGTAGCGCGCCGACAACGATCACATCGACTTTGGAACCATTTCCTACGTGCATCGTCACCTCGTCCTTAGCCATTCTTCGCTTAATCTGTAGTCCCCATTTCGAGTTGAAAATATTAGCAACAGAACCAGTATCAAATACCCAGGTGCTACTACGAGCTCTAGTAAGGTACACATCAATAACATGTATATCACATAGACCTTTGTTCACCTTGCCATCCTTCTTATCCGCCAAATACTTGGGGCAGTTCTGCTTCTAGTGACCAGTCCCTTTGCAGTAGAAGCACTCAGTCTCAGGCTTAGGTCCAGACTTCGGTTTCTTCTCTTGAGCAACAACTTGTTTGCCGTTCTTTTTGAAGTTCCCCTTCTTCTTCCCTTTACCATTTTTCTTGAAACTGTTGGTCTTGTTGACCATCAACACTTGATGGTCCTTATTGATTTCTACCTCCGCCGCTTTTAGCATTGCGAAGAGCTCGGGAATTGTCTTATTCATCCCTTGCATATTATAGTTCATCACGAAGCTCTTGTAGCTTGGTGGCACTGATTGAAGAACTGTGTCAATGACACTATCAACATGAAGATTAACTCCCAGTTGAGTCAAGTGGTTATGATACCCAGACATTCTGAGTATATGTTCACTGTCAGAACTATTCTCCTCCATCTTGCAGCTGTAGAACTTATTGGAGACTTCATACCTCTCAATCCGGGCATTTGCTTGAAATATTAACTTAAACTCCTGGAAAATCTCATATGCTCCATGACATTCAAAACGTCGTTCAAGTCCCGATTCTAAGCCGTATAGCATGGCACACTGAACTATCGAGTAGTCATAAGCTTTACTCTGCGAGACGTTCTTAACGTCATCAGCAGCATCTGCAGCTGATACGTCTCCAACGTATCTATAATTTTTGATTGCTCCATGCTATTATATTATCTATTTTGGATGTTAATGGGCTTTATTTTACACTTTTATATCATTTTTGGGACTAACCTACTAACCGGAGGCCCATCCCAAATTGATGTTTTTTTGCCTATTTTAGGGTTTCGAAAAAAAGGAATATCAAACGGAGTCCAAACGGAATGAAACCTTTGGGAGCGTGATTTTCTCAACAAACGTGATCCAGGAGACTTGGAGTGGCTGTCAAGAAACAAGGGAGGAAGGCACGAGGCATGGGGCGCGCCCTCCACCCTCATGGGCCCTTCGTTGCTCCACCGTCGTACTTCTTCCTCCTATATATATCCACGTACCCCCCAAACATCGTGCATGGGGCGCGCCCTCCACCCTCGTGGGCCCTTTGTTGCTCCACCATCGTACTTCTTCCTCCTATATATATATCCACGTACCCCCAAACATCCAGGAGCACCACGAAAACCTAATTCCACCGCCACAACCTTCTGTACTCGAGAGATCCCATCTCGGGGCCTTTTCCAGAGCTCTGCTGGAGGGGGCATTGATCATGGAGGGCCTCTACATCAACTCCATGGCCTCTCCGGTGATGTGTGAGTAGTTTACTTCAGACCTACGGGTCCATAGTTATTAGCTAGATGGCTTCTTCTCTCTCTTTGGATCTCAATACAAAGTTCTCCTTGATTTTCTTGAAGATCTCTTCGATGCAATCTTCTTTTGCGGTGTGTTTGTCGAGATCCGATGAATTGTGGGTTTATGATCCAGATTATCTACGAACAATATTTGATTCTTATCTGAATTCTTCTATGTATGATTGGTTTATCTTTGCAAGTCTCTTCGAATTATCAGTTTGGTTTGGACTACTAGATTGATCTTTCTTGCAATGGGAGAAGTGCTTAGCTTTGGGTTCAATCTTGCGGTGTTCGATCCCAGTGACAAAGGGAACCGATTGTTGGGGAACGTAGTAATTTCAAAAAAATTCCTACGCACACGCAAGATCATGGTGATGCATCGCAACGAGAGGGGAGAGTGATGTCCACATACCCTCGTAGACCGAAAGCGAAAGCGTTAGCACAACGCAGTTGATGTAGTCGTACGTCTTCACGATCCGACTGATCAAGTACCGAACGTACGATACCTCCGAGTTCAGCACATGTTCAGCCCGATGACGCCCCTCGAACTCTGATCCAGCCGAGTGTTGAGGGAGAGTTTCGTCAGCACGACGGTGTGGTGACGATGATGATGTTCTACCGACGCAGGGCTTCGCCTAAGCACCGCTATAGTATTATCGAGGTGGACTATGGTGGAGGGGGGCACCGCACACGGCTAAAAGATCAAACGATCAATTGTTGTGTCTATGGGGTGCCCCCTGGCCACGTATATAAAGGAGTGGAGGAGGGGAGGGGCCGACCCTCTCTATGGCGCGCCCTAGGGGAGTCCTACTCCCACCGGGAGTAGGATTCCCCCTTTCCTAGTAGAACTACGAGCCCTTCCAAGTAGTAGGAGTAGGAGAGAAGGAAAGGGAAAAGAGAAGAGAAGGAAGGAGGGGGCGCGGCCCTTCCCCCTAGTCCAATTCGGACTAGGCCTTGGGGGGGGGGCGCGGCCTGCCTCTCTCTCTTTCCCCTAAAGCCCAATAAGGCCCATACACTCCCGGTCGACTTCCCGTAACTCCCCGGTACTCCGATAAATACCCGAACCACTCGGAACCTTTTCGATGTCCGAATATAGTCGTCCAATATATCGATCTTTACGTCTCAACCATTTTGAGACTCCTTGTCATGTCCCCGATCTCATCCGGGACTCTGAACTACCTTCGGTACATCAAAACACATAAACTCATAATATAACCGTCATCGAACTTTAAGCGTGCGGACCCTACGGGTTCGAGAACTATGTAGACATGACCGAGACACGTCTCCGATCAATAACCAATAGCGGAACCTGGATGCTCATATTGGCTCCTACATATTCTACGAAGATCTTTATCGGTCAAACTGCATAACAACATACGTTGTTCCCTTTGTCATCGGTATGTTACTTGCCCAAGATTCGATCGTCGGTATCTCAATACCTAGTTCAATCTCGTTACCGACAAGTCTCTTTACTCGTTCCGTAATACATAATTCCGCAACTAACTCATTAGTTGCAATGCTTGCAAGGCTTATAGTGATGTGCATTACCGAGTGGGCCCAGAGATACCTCTCCGACAATCGGAGTGACAAATCCTAATCTCAAAATACGCCAACCCAACAAGTACCTTCAGAGACACCTGTAGAGCACCTTTATAATCACCCAGTTACGTTGTGACATTTGGTAGCACACAAAGTGTTCCTCCGTTAAACGAGAGTTGCATAATCTCATAGTCATAGGAGCATGTATAAGTCATGAAGAAAGCAATAGCAACAAACTAAACAATCAAGTGCTAAGCTAACGGAATGGGTCAAGTCAATCACATCATTCTCCTAATGATGTGATCCCGGTAATCACATGGCAACTCTTTGTCTATGGCTAGGAAACATAACCATCTTTGATCAACGAGCTAGTTAAGTAGAGGCATACTAGTGACACTCTGTTTATTTATGTATTCACACATGTATCATGTTTCCGGTTAATACAATTCTAGCATGAATAATAAACATTTATCATGATATAAGGAAATAAATAATAACTTTATTATTGCCTCTAGGGCATATTCCCTTCACCGATATGTATTGTATTGTTGCCATCGAGGATAAAAAGATGGGGTTTATATCATATTGCATGAGTTTATCCCTCTACATCATGTCATCTTCCTTAAAGCATTACTCTGTTCTCTTGAACTTAATACTCTAGATGCATGCTGGATAGCGGGCGATGTGTGGAGTAATAGTAGTAGATGTAGGCAGGAGTCGGTCTACTTGTCTCGGACGTGATGCCTATATACATGATCATACCTAGATACTCTCATAACTATGCTCAATTCTATCAATTGCTCGACAGTAATTCGTTTACCCACTGTAATACTTATGCTCTTGAGAGAAGCCACTAGTGAAACCTAAGGCCCCCGGGTCTATCTTCCATTATATTAATCTTCCAATACTTAGTTATTTCCTTTGCTGTTTATTTTACTTTGCATATTTATTTCTCTTTATCATAAAAATACCAAAAATGTTATCTTATCATATTTATCATATCTCACTCTCGTAAATGACCGAGAAGGGTTTGACAACCCCTTTATCGCGTTGGTTGCGAGGTTCTTATTTGTTTGTGTAGGTGCGTGGGACTTGAGCGTGATCTCCTACTGGATTGATACCTTGGTTCTCAAAAACTAAGGGAAATACTTATGCTGCTTTACTGCATCACCCTTTCCTCTTCAAGGGAAAACCAACGCAATGCTCAAGAGGTAGCAGCAGCACGCCTGGCACCTAGTGGTGCTTCCAAGACGTAATTCTTCTGTGCAGCAATGAGGATAATCCTCAAGTTACAGATCCACTCCGTGTAATTGCTACCATCATCTTTCAACTTTGCTGGAATGCATTAAAATTCAACGGAACAACATCACGGGCCATCTATCTACAATACATAGACAAGCAAAATACTATCAGGTACTAAATTCATGATAAATTTAAGTTCAATTAATCATATTACTTAAGAACTCCCACTTAGATAGACATCCCTCTAATCATCTAAGTGATCATGTGATCCATATCAACTAAACCATAACCAATTATCACGTGAGATGGAGTAGTTTTCAATGGTGAACATCTCTATGTTGACCATATCTACTATATGATTCATGCTTGACCTTTCAGTCTCAGTGTTCCGAGGCCATATCTGCATATGCTAGGCTCGTCAAGTTTACCCCGAGTATTCTGCGTGTGCAAAACTGTCTTACACCCGTTGTAGATGAATGTTGAGCTTATCACACCCGATCATCACGTGGTGTCTCGGCATGACAAACTTTGGCAATGGTGCATACTCAGGGAGAACACTTTTACCTTGAAATTTAGTGAGAGATCATCTTATAATGCTATCGTCAAACGAAGCAAAATAAGATGCATAAAGGATAAACATCACATGCAATCAATATAAGTGATATGATATGGCCATCATCATCTTGTGCCTTTGATCTCCATCTCCAAAGCACCGTCATGATCACCATCGTCACCGGCGCGATAGCTTGATCTCCATCGTAGCATCATTGTTGTCTCGCCATCTATTGCTTCTACGACTATCACTACTGCTTAGTGATAAAGTAAAGCAATTACAGGGCGATTGCATTGCATACAATAAAGCGACAACCATATGGCTCTTGCCGATAACTCCGTTACAAAATATGATCATCTCATACAATAAATATAACATCATGTCTTGACCATATCACATCACAACATGCCCTGCAAAAACAAGTTAGATGTCCTCTACTTTGTTGTTGCAAGTTTTACGTGGCTGCTACGGGCTGAGCAAGAACCATTCTTACCTACGCATTAAAACCACAATGATAGTTCATCAAGTTAGTGCTATTTTAACCTTCTCAAGGACCGAGCGTAGCCACACTCGGTTCAACTAAAGTTGGAGAAACTGACACCCGCCAGCCACCTGTGTCCAAAGCATGTCGGTAGAACCAGTCTGGCGTAAGCGTACGCGTAATGTCGGTCCGGGCCGCTTTATCCAACAAAAACGCCGAACCAAAGTATGACATGCTGTATGTTCTACTCGTGCATATAATATCTACGCATAAACCTGGCTCGGATGCCACTGTTGGGGAACGTAGTAATTTCAAAAAAAAAATACGCACACGCAATATCATGGTGATGCATAGCAACGAGAGGGGAGAGTGTTGTCCACGTACCCTCGTAGACCGTTAAGCGGAAGCGTTATGACAACGTGGTTGATGTAGTCGTACGCCTTCACGATCGACCGATCCTCAGTATCGAACGTACGGCACCTCCGTGTTCAGCACACGTTCAGCTCGGTGACGTCCCGCGAACTCATAATCCAGTAGAGCTCGAGGGAGAGTTTCGTCAGCATGACGGTGTGGTGACAATGTTGATGAAGCTACCATCGCAGGGCTTCTCCTAAGCACCGCTACAGTATGACCGAGGTGGATTATGGTGGAGGGGGGCACCGCACATGGCTGGGAGAGATCAATGATCAACTTGTGTGTTCTAGGGTGCCCCCATGCCCCCGTATATAAAGGAGCAAGGGGGGAGGCCGGCCGGCCCTGTTGGGCGCGCCAGGAGGAGGAGTCCTCCTCCTAGTAGGAGTAGGACTCCCCTCTTTCCTACTCCTACTAGGAGGGGGAAAGGAAGGGGGAGAAGGAGAAGGAAAGGGGCCCCCGCCCCCCTTCCTAGTCCAATTCGGACCATAGGGGGAGGGGGCGCACGGCCTGCCCTGGCCGGCCCCTTCTCTCTCTCCACTAGGGCCCAACAAGGCCCATTAACCCCTGGGGGGTTTCGGTAACCCCTCCGGCACTCCGGTAAAATCCCGATTTCACCCAGAACTCTTCCAATGTCCAAATGTAGGTGAGGGAGTCCTGGATTAGGGGGTCTCCGGACAGCCGGACTGTTGGACTATGAAGATACAAGATTGAAGACTTCGTCCCGTGTCCGGATGGGACCCTACTTGGCGTGGAAGGCAAGCTAGGCAATACAGATATGTATATATCCTCCTTTGTAACCGACCTTGTGTAACCCTAGCCCCCTCCGGTGTCTATATAAACCGGAGGGTTTTAGTCCGTAGGACAATAGACAATCATACCATAGGCTAGCTTCTAGGGTTTAGCCTCTCCGGTCTCGTGGTAGATCAACTCTTGTACTACTCATATTATCAAGAATAATCAAGCAGGACGTAGGGTTTTACCTCCGTCAAAAGTGCCTGGACCTGGGTAAAACATCATGTCCCCTGCCTCCTGTTACCATCCGCCTTAGACGCACAGTTCAGGACCCCCTACCCGAGATCCGCCGGTTTTGACATCGACACTGGTGCTTTCATTGAGAGTTCCTCTGTGTCCTCGCCGTTAGGCTTGATGGCTCCTACGATCATCGATAGCGATGCAGTCCAGGGTGAGACTTTTCTCCCCCGACAGATCTTTGTATTCGACGGCTTCGCACTGCGGGCCAACTCGCTTGGCCATCTGGAGCAGATCGGGAGTTACGCCCCTGGCCATCAGGTCAGGTTTGGAAGCTTAAACTACATGACAGATATCCGCGGAGACTGGATCTTCGACGGATTCGATCCTTTGCCTAGTGCGCCACACGGTCACGATGAGCATGATTTAGCTCTGCCATCGGACAGTGTCCAAGAGATCGCGCCGGCAACCGCTTCGACCCTCAATTCGGAGCTAGCTGCGTCGTCCATGGGCGGGTGGATAGACCCCACCACGGAGGTTGTATCCTTAGCGGCGATCGAGCTGAATATCGACCTTACCCTTCATGAGAGCCGTGATGCCACACTGCCGGATCCTTCCCCGGCCACGGACTCCCAACCGCCTGCGCCCGTGCCTATCGAATCCGATTGGGCGCCGATCATGGAGTTTACCTCCGCGGATATCTTTCAGCACTCGCCCTTCGGCGACATACTGAACTCATTAAGGTCTCTCTCCTTGTCAGGAGAGTCCTGGCCGAACTATGTCCGGCAGGAGTGGGATGCAGATGACGAAGAAATTCGCCGCCCACCCACCACCCACTTAGTAGCCACTGTCGACGACTTAATAGACATGCTCGACTTCGACTCCGAAGACATCGACGGTATGGACGACGATGCGGGAGGCGAAGAGGAACCACTGCCCATAGAGCACTGGACAGCCACCTCATCATATGATATATACATGGTGGACACACCCAAAGAAGGCAATGGCGACGAGACAACGAAGGATGACCCCTCCAAGAAGCAACCCAAGCGCCGGCGTCAGCGGCACCGCTCTAAGTCTCGCCAAAGCAAAAGCGGTGACCCCGGCACAGGAGATAATAACACTCCGGACAGTGCCGAAGACGACAGCAATCCCCTCGAGCAAGATTTAGGGCAAGAGGATGGAGAGGCCAGCCCTCCAGAGAGAGCGGCAGATGGAGAGGCGGAGGATGATAATTACATCCCTCCCTCCGAAGACGAGGCAAGCCTCAGCGATGACGAATTCTTCGTGCCTGAGGATCCCGTCGAACAAGAGCGCTTCAAGCGCTGGCTTATAGCCACGGCAAATAGCCTTAAGAAAAAGCAACAACATCTTCAAGCTGATCAAGATTTGCTAGCTGACAGATGGACTGAAGTCCTTGCGGCTGAGGAATATAAAATCGAACGCCCCTCCAAGAGTTACCCAAAGTGTAGGTTGCTACCCCGACTGGAGGAGGAAGCACTCAAACCTACATCTCCAGCATATGATGCGGCTGACCGGCCACCACGTGGCCGCGACAGAGAGGCGTTTCAGCCAAAAACTCAGCCCGCACCCCGACGCCACTCAAATAAAAACGACAAGGCACGGGGGAACATGCTAGACCTGCGAGACGTATTGGAGGACAAAGCAAAACAGGCAAGATCGATCTACGGATCGCGAGGGTGCGCCACTATGCGAGACGATAACCGTCACGCCGGATACAATAAAAGTAAATCTGGTTGGGCCGAACACAGCGGGCAAGAATCATTTGAGTTGCGTCGCGATATAGCCCAGTACAAAGGTGCCCCACACCCCCTATGCTTCACAGATGAAGTAATGGATCATCAAATCCCAGAGGGTTTCAAACCCGTAAATATAGAATCATACGATGGCACAACAGATCCCGCGGTATGGATTGAGGACTTCCTCCTGCACATCCACATGGCCCGCGGTGACGATCTACACGCCATCAAATACCTCCCACTTAAACTCAAAGGACCAGCTCGACATTGGCTCAACAGCCTGCCAGCAGAATCCATTGGCTATTGGGAGGATCTGGAAGCCGCATTCCTTGACAACTTCCAGGGCACTTATGAGCGACCACCAGATGTTGATGACTTGAGCCACATAATTCAGCAGCCAGAGGAATTGGCCAGGCAATTCTGGACACGGTTCCTAACAAAGAAAAATCAAATCGTCGACTGTCTGGATGCAGAGGCCCTAGAAGCTTTTAAGCACAACATCCGCGACGAGTGGCTCGCCCGGCACCTTGGCCAGGAAAAGCCGAAATCTATGGCAGCCCTCACGACACTCATGACCCGCTTTTGCACGGGAGAAGACAGCTGGCTAGCTCGCAGCAATAACATATCAAAGAACCATGGTACTTCGGATACCAAGGATGGCAATGGCAGGTCACGTCGCAACAAACACAAGCGCCGCATTAACAGCGACAATACAGAGGATACGACAGTAAATGCCGGATTCAAAGGCTCTAAACCCGGTCAGCGGAAAAAGCCATTCAAAAGAAGCACTCCGGGCCCGTCCAGTTTGGACCATATACTCGACCGCTCATGTCAAATACACGGCACCCCCGACAAGCCAGCCAACCACACCAACAGGGATTGTTGGGTGTTCAAGCAGGCCGGCAAGTTAAATGCCGAAAACAAAGATAAGGGGTCACATAGCGATGACGAGGAGGAGCCCCGGCAGCCAAACACCAGAGGACAGAAGAGGTTCCCCCCACAAGTGCAGACGGTGAACATGATATACGCAACCCACATCCCCAAGAGGGAGCAGAAGCGTGCGCTAAGGGACATATATGGGTTGGAGCCAGTCGCCCCAAAGTTCAACCCATGGTCCTCTTGTCTGATCACCTTCGATCGCAAGGACCACCCCACTAGTATCCGTCATGGCAGATTCGCCGCACTGGTCCTAGACCCAATCATCGACGGATTTCACCTCACTCGAGTCCTTATGGATGGCGGCAGCAGCCTGAACCTGCTTTACCAGGACACAGTGCGCAAAATGGGTATAGACCCCTCGAGGATCAAACCCACAAAAACGACCTTCAAAGGTGTCATACCAGGTGTAGAGGCCCATTGCTCAGGCTCAGTCACACTGGAAGTGGTCTTCGGATCCCCGCATAACTTCCGAAGCAAAGAGTTAATCTTCGATATACTCCCGTTCCGCAGTGGCTATCATGCACTGCTCGGGCGAACCGCATTTGCGAGATTCAATGCGGTACCGCATTATGCATACCTCAAGCTCAAGATGCCAGGACCTCGGGGGGTCATCACAGTTAATGGAAACACAGAGCACTCTCTCCCCACGGAGGAGCACACTGTGGCCCTCGCAGCAGAAGCGCAAAGCAGCCTCTTAAGGCAATCCACTAGCTCGGAGATTAAGGACCCAGACACCTTCAAGCGCGCCCGGAGTAATCGGCAACAAGACCGCCTCGCACGTTCCGAGCTCGCATAGCAACGCGGCCCCCACCCCGGTCCCAGCCAAACAGCGAAATTTGTGCCACGCGTACATAATTACGCATTAAAAATACCATGGGCACAGGTGGGGAGGGGGGCACGACTATGGCACGCCCCAAGACGCGGCTCAACCGCACTAGGGGCTTCCCGCTTTGTTATTTTTCTCTTTCACGACTTTAATCTCTGGAAATATTGTCCAGCAGTATGATTGCCGGACATATGATGCAGCAACCAAGGAGGCAGAAAGCTACGTCGCACCGCGGAACTCCCAGGTGGATTACGATAACGAGTAAAATACTTTAATACCATTCCTCAGCTTGCCCTTGGAAGGGACATGTCAAATAGTCCTACTTTTTGCTTATCGCACTACTTGTATTATTCAGCTTTAACACACCTTTTTGAATAAACAATGCATAGCACTAAGACTATTATTGCATTCTTCCTTTATATATATATATATATGTTCATTCATGACACACAGCACCCGTACACTCTGGTATGGCCAATACGCCAGGGGCTTAAGCATACCCCATAATACGGCGTGAGAAGTCCGAACACTTTCGACAGTGCGGCACCCCGAACTTATAGCACTATATGCATCAGCTCCGGATCATGTCTTGGGTCAATAGTTGGGTTTGCCCGGCTCCCATGTTTTGGTACCTTACGTTCCGCTACATCGGCTAAGGTAGCACTGTGAGAACTACTGCGATTGTGCCCCGGTTCTGCTGGGCTAAGCACCTCAGTAGAGAAAGCTAAAACTGACTGTCATGATAAGGCGAGAGACTGGTCGCGGTTCGAGAGGTTTCGAGTCCCTATAGACTTATGCCGCTTAGAGCGAGGAGTCGGCTTTGTCCGGATTAAGGCGTGTATAGCGCCCTGAATTCGGCCTTCCGAATACTAGGGGCTTCACCAAAATTTAAAATTATAGAATTCTATGGCTAAGTGAGAGTGATAAAGCATTATAGTCTAATTGCCTTGTTCGTTGTGCTGAGCACCTCCCTCGAAGGACCCAAAAATGGGAACAAGAGTGCTCAGGTTTATCCCGAACACCCCAACACTCGTGGCATGGGAGCAGAAGCCGACGACTAGCCATCTCTCAGATTTGATAAACAGCCGAACAGAAGGTAATATTTTGAATTCAAACAAGCGTTGCATAGCGCATATGAACAAGTTTTCATAATACAGGATCACACGAGCATGTTCATTCAAATATTACATCTTTCGCACACTCGTCCGCTACAAGATGGGCACCCTTCTGGACACCCTCATAATACATCTCGGGGTGGCGATGCTCCTTGCCCTGCGGCGGCCCCTCCTTCACCAGCTTCTCGGCATCCATCTTGGCCCAGTGCACCTTTGCACGGGCAAAAGCCCAGCGTGCATCTTTGATGCAGACAGACCGCTTGATGACCTCCAGCCATGGGCAGGCATCCACAAGCCGCCTCACCAGGCCGAAGTAGTTGTTGGGAAGGGCTTCGCCAGGCCACATCCGGACTATAAAGCCCTTCATGGCCTGTTGGGCCGCCTTGTGCAGCTCGACCAGTTGCTTCAGCTGGTCGCTCATAGGCATCGGGTGTTCGGTCCCAGTATACTGAGACCAGAATAGCTTCTCCGTCGAGCTTCCCTCCTCGGCCTGGTAAAACTGTGCGGCATCCGACACGCTGTGGGGCAAATCTGCGAATGCTCCTGGAGAACTCCGGACTCGGGTAAGTAACAAGTAATTTACTTTCACATGCTTGCTTTGCATATTGAATGCCTTACCCACCGCTATCTTCCTTATCGCCTCAATTTCCTAGAGGGCCCTTTGGGCTTCATCCTTGGCATTCTTCATGCTCTCAAGGGTTGCGGCAAGCTCAGACTCTCGCGTCTTCGAGTCAAGCTCCAAAGCCTCGTGCTTCGTCACGAGAGCCCGGAGCTCTTACTGCACCTCGACCACCCGTGCCTCTTACTTCTCCCACTCGGTGTGCTCCTTGGCCGCTTTGTCTTCGGCCTCGGACAGCGCTTGCTTTAGGGTCGCCACCTCGGTCGTGGCCCCTGGCACATTCATAATGATCCTGTCATTTCGCAACCACATTTTCTTTTTATATATAGAGACAAGGTATTACTTACCTTTGTTCTCCTCGAGCTGCCTCTTGGCAAGGCCGAGCTCTTTTTCGGACCCCTCGAGGTCCTGCTTCAGTGCAGCGACCTCCGCAGTCAGTGCGGCAGAGGCCAGCAGCGAAGCCTGCATACGCATATAGACATACTTATATTAGACTCCTACATATTTTATTTGATCCTCTATTCGGCTTTTATTTGTGAACACCAAACAGAGCATCAGGGGCTACTGTCTATGCGGTAATATTTTTCCTACATTTTCAATACTTACCTCAAAGCCTATCAGAAGGCTGGCACAAGCTTCAGTCAGTCCGCTCTTGGCGGACTGAACCTTCTTGATCACCGCACTCATAATAGTACGATGCTCTTCGTCGATGGAAGCGCCGCAAAGCGCTCCCAGCAGGTTGTCCGGTGCCTCTGGATGGACAGAGGTCACTGGCACGGGCGTCTTACCCCTTTTGGAAGGGAGCCGCCTGCCCAAGTCTGGAACCACTGGAGGTTCCGGTGTGGTGTTCGACTAAGAGACGAACTGGGAGCCCCCGGGAGCCTTGCTCCCCTTGCTCCTGGAGTCCCGAAGGTCGCCTTGAGGCGCCTCCGGGACTATCTCCCCCTGGCTCGGTGCCCCTTGAGACAATACCTCGGCATTGTCCATAGGGCAAGGGGAGGTGGCGGTCGGAAGTGGATCACTATCCATATCCGATGAATCCAAGGAGCCGTCCAACGAGGATACGTCGATACGGGCTTGGGGCGGTCTGCATAATCATATTCGGCGTTAGGAGAAGCAGTGCGACAAAGGAATGCTATGAGTTACTCTGGTATCCGAATACTTATGACTTTGCCAGGGGCTTGGCCCTGAGCAACCACTCGTCTTCGCCTTCGGCGGCGGTGGTGGAGCAGTCCGGAAGGAGAGTCCTTCCTCTCTTGGACCCTTTGGCCTCCCCGGTTGGGGCGGCCTTCCTTTTCTTGTCTCCCCTGGCTGGAGGGGGAGCATCTTCATCTTCCTCCTCATCTTCATGGGAGGAGTGCGTCGCGGAGTTATCGGACGATGACTCCGATACCACCTGGCGCCGGGAACTCTTTCGGGTTCCCTTGGCCTTCTTCTTGGTCTTCTCCGGCACCTTATAAGGAGCCGGAGTCAGCATCTCCGTCAGGAGAGCGCCCGCAGTGTCTTCGGGCAGAGGGGCCGGATAGACGATCTGCTCCGATGCCTCCACCCAGTCTTGTTAAAGGCATGAGAGCTCAGACCCCGCACAGGGTTAAGCTATGGGAAATAAATGTCCTACCAAATGTATAGAACTTACCGGATTCGCAGGGCGCTTCGCGCTTAGCCCGCGGTCCTCGGTGAGAGAGGGAGGGACCTCGGCGCCCTTGAATAGCACCCTCCAGACGTCTTTGTGCATCGCGTCGAAGAGCTCGCTTAGAGTCTGGTGCCAGGCTGAGTCGAACTCCCATAAGTTGAAATCCCGTTGCTGACAGGGGAGGATCCGGCGGAAGAGCATGACTTGGACTATGTTGGCAAGCTTAAGTTTCTTGCTTGTCATGTTCCGGATACATTTCTGGAGTCCGTCCAGCTCCACCGATGAACCCCAGGTCAGGCCCTTCTCCTTCCAGGAAGTGAGCTGTGTGGGGATTCCAGATTGAAACTCGGGGGCCGCCACCCAGTTGGTGTCGTGCGGCTCGGTGATGTAGAACCACCCTGATTGCCACCCCTTTATGGTCTCCACAAAGGAGCCCTCGAGCCATGTAACGTTGGGCATTTTGCCTACCATGGCTCCGCCGCATTCCGCCTGTTGTCCGCCCACCACCTTCGGCTTGATATTGAAGGTCTTCAGCCACAGGCTGAAGTGGGGTCGGATGCGGAGGAAGGCCTCACACACGACGATGAATGCCAAGATGTTGAGGATGAAGTTCGGGGCCAGATCATGAAAGTCCAGCCCATAGTAGAACATGAGGCCGCGGACAAATGGATGGAGGGGAAACCCCAGTCTATGGACGAAGTGGTGGAGGAAGACCACCCTCTCGTGGGGTTCTAGGGTAGGGATGACCTGCCCCGCGGCTGGCAGCCGGTGTGCGATATCCGCGGCTAAGTATCTGGCTCCGCGTAACTTTTTGATGTGCCCCTCCATGACGGAGGAGGCCATCCACTTGCCTCCCGCTCCAGACATGTTTGGAGAGAGTTGAGGAGGAGGATGCGGACTTGGGCGCTGGAGCTCGAGTACGCGAGAATGAATGAGCAAGGAGGAAGAAGGCGTGGGTAGAAAAAGGTGAGATCTTATCCCTTTATAAGGGTGGACTAAACTATGCGTCTCCACTAGCCTGGTAAAACTCGCTTGTTCACCAAGCGGCGTAATTGATGGCGCGGTTGGGTTACCCACACTCGTAGTGATGATAATCCCATAATAAGGGGAACACAATCTCTGCTTTGACAAGACGTGTCAAGAAACCGCCTCGCGTTATGTGCGGGGCTGGTTGAAGAAAAACGGTTCAAATAATTACCGGGCCGTGGCGTAATGTCATGCTGCCAAAACGTGTCAGCAGATTAGATTTGTGGAAATATTATTCTCTCTACGGTGGTATGTGGAACTTATTTTGCAGGGTCGGACACTATCCTTGTATTCAAACTCTTCTGTGGTGTATTCGGAGGAGGAACCCGCCTTGCAATGCCAAAGACAACACTGCGCGCCGGACTAATCGTCATTGAAGCCTGGTTTAGGGCTACTGAGGGAGTCCTGGATTAGGGGGTCTCCGGACAGCCGGACTATATCCTTTGGCCGGACTGTTGGACTATGAAGATACAAGATTGAAGACTTCATCCCGTGTTCGGATGGGACTCTACTTGGCGTGGAAGGCAAGCTAGGCAATACAGATATGTATATCTCCTCCTTTGTAACCGACCTTGTGTAACCCTAGCCCCCTCTGGTGTCTATATAAACCGGAGGGTTTTAGTCCGTAGGATAACAGACAATCATACCATAGGCTAGCTTCTAGGGTTAAGCCTCTCCGATCTCGTGGTAGATCAACTCTTGTACTACTCATATTATCAAGAATAATCAAGCAGGACGTAGGGTTTTACCTCCGTCAAGAGGGCCCGAACCTGGGTAAAACATCGTGTCCCCTGCCTCCTATTACCATCCGCCTTAGATGCACAGTTCGGGACCCCCTACCCGAGATCCGCCGGTTTTGACACCAATAGTAGGCTTCCAATATATCAATCTTTATGTCTCGACCATTTAGAGACTCCTCATCATGTCCGTGATCATATCCGGGACTCCAAACTACCTTCGGTACATCAAAACATATAAACTCATAATACCGATCGTCACAGAACTTTAAGCATGCGGACCCTACGGGTTCGAGAACTATGTAGACATGACCGAGACATGTCCCCGGTCAATAACCAATAGTGGAACCTGGATGCTCCTATTGGTTTCTACATATTCTACGAAGATCTTTATCGGTCAAACCACAAAACAACATACGTTGTTCCCTTTGTCATCGGCATGTTACTTGCCCGAGATTCGATCGTCGGTATCTCAATACCTAGCTCAATCTCTTACCGGCAAGTCTCTTTACTCGTTCTGTAATGCACCATCCTGCAACTAGCTCTTTAGTTGCATTGCTTGCAAGGCTTATTGTGATGTGCATTACCGAGAGGGCCTAGAGATACCTCTCCGACAATCGGAGTGACAAATCCTAATCTCGATCTATGCCAACTCAACAAGTAACATCGGAGACACCTGTAGAGCACCTTTATAATCACCCAGTTACGTTGTGACATTTGGTAGCACACAAAGTGTTCCTCCGGTATTCGGGAGTTGCATAATCTCATAGTCATAAGAACATGTATAAGTCATGAAGAAAGCAATAGCAACAAACTAAACGATAATCGTGCTAAGCTAACGGATGGGTCAAGTCAATCACACCATTCTACTAATGATGTTATCCCGTTAATCAAATGATAACTCATGTCTATGGCTAGGAAACTTAACCATCTTTGATCAACGAGCTAGTCAAGTAGAGGCATACTAGTGATACTATGTTTGTCTATGTATTCACACATGTATTATGTTTTCGGTTAATACAATTCTAGCATGAATAATAAACATTTATCATGATATGAGGAAATAAATAATAACTTTATTATTGCCTCTAGGGCATATTTCCTTCAGTTCCATGATCCAATATCATCACATAGCCTAAACCATGTCAATGCCTCTCCCTTCAAAGATAAAGGGAAGACCTTCTTATTGATAACATCCTCGGGCATACCTGCAAGCTTAAATAAGCCACAAACTTCATCCACATAGATTAGGTGCAAATCGGGATGTAATGTTCCGTCACCTATGAAAGGATTAGCTAGAAGTTTCTCTATCATACCTGAAGGAATTTTAAAGTAAACATTTTCAGTAGGTTCAATAGGTTGAGGAGCAACTCTTTGCTCTATTGGTCGGGGTGAATATACCCCGAACAAGCCCCTCAAAGGATTATGTTCCATAGTAACAAGTGAAAGTAAATTTCAGCACACTATATAAATTTTTCCTTACCAAATTCCACCTACCAAAGGCGCTTCACTCCCCGGCAACGACGCCAGAAAAGAGTCTTGATGACCCACAAGTGTAGGGGATCTATCATAGCCTTTTTGATAAGTAAGAGTGTCGAACCCAACGAGGAGCAGAAGGAAATGATAAGTGGTTTTCAGCAAGGTATTTTCTGCAAGCACTGAAATTATCGGTAACAGATAATTTTGTGATATGGTAATTTGTAACGGGTAACAAGTAATGCAAGTCAATAAGGTGCAGCAAGATGGCCCAATCCTTTTTGTAGCAAAGGACAAGCCTGGACAAACTCTTATATAAAGTAAAGCGCTCCCGAGGACACATGGGAATTGTCGTCAAGCTAGTTTTCATCATGTTCATATGATTCACGTTTGGTACTTTGATAATTTGATATGTGGGTGGACCAATGCTTGGGTACTACCCTTACTTGGACAAGCATCCCACTTATGATTAAACCCTATTGCAAGCATCCGCAACTACAACAGAAGTATTAAGGTAAACCTTACCATAGCATGAAACATATGGATCCAAATCAGCCGCTTACGAAGCAACGCATAAACTAGCGTTTAAGCTTCTGTCACTCTAGCAACCCATCATCTACTTATTACTTCCCAATGCCTCCCTCTAGGCCCGAACAATGGTGAAGTGTCATGTAGTCGACGTTCACATGACACCACTAGAGGGATGACAACATACATCTCATCAAAATATCGAACGAATACCAAATCCACATGACTACTTATAGCAAGACTTCTCACATGTCCTCAGGAACAAACGTAACTACTCACAAAGCATATTCATGTTCATAATCAGAGGGGTATTAATATGCATAATGGATCTGAACATATGATATTCCACCAAGTAAACCAACTAGCATCAACTACAAGGAGTAATCAACACTACTAGCAACCCACAGGTACCAATCTGAGGTTTGGATACAAAGATTGGATACAAGATATGAACTAGGGTTTGAGATGAGATGGTGTTGGTGAAGATGTTGATGGAGATTGACCCCCTCCCAATGAGAGGATCGTTGGTGATGACGATGGTGATGATTTTCCCCTCCCGGAGGGAAGTTTCCCTGGCAGAACAGCTTCGCCGGAGCCCTAGATTGGTTATGCCAAGGTTCTGCCTCGTGGCGGCGGAGTTTCGTCCCATGAGCTTGCTTATGATTTTTTCCTGGACGAAAGACTCCATATAGCCAAAGATGGGCATCAGAGGGCCACCAGGGGGCCCACGAGGCAGGGGGTGCGCCCCCCACCCTCGTGGACGGTGGATGGCCCCCCTCTGGTACTTCTTTCGCCCAATATTTTTTATATATTCTGAAAATAATTCCCGTGGAGTTTCAGGACTTTTGGAGATGTGCAGAATAGCTCTCTAATATTTGCTCCTTTTCCAGCCCTGAATTCCAGCTGTCGGCATTCCCCCTCTTCATGTAAACCTTGTAAAATAAGAGAGAATAGGCATAAGTATTGTGACATAATGTGTAATAACATCCCATAATGCAATAAATAACAATATAAAAGCATGATGCAAAATGGACGTATCACTTCACACCTTGTTGTTGGGGAACGTAGTAATTTCAAAAAAATGCTAGGCACATGCATGATTATGGTGGTGCATAGCAACGAGAGGGGAGAGTGTCATCCACGTACCCTCGTAGACCATTAAGCGGAAGCGTTATGACAACGCGGTTGGTGTAGTTGTACGTCTTCACGATCGACCGATCCTCAGTACCGAATGTACAGCACCTCCGCGTTCAGCACACGTTCAGCTCGGTCATGTCCCGCAAACTCACGATCCAGTAGATCTCGGGGAAGAGTTTCGTCAGCACGACGGCGTGGTGACGATGTTGATGAAGCTACCGCAGTAGGGCTTCGCCTAAACAATGCTACAGTATGACCGAGGTGGATTATGGTGGAAGGGGGCACCACACACGGCTGGGAGAGATCTTTGTGATCAACTTATGTGTCTAGAGGTGCCCCCTATCCCTGTATATAAAGGAGCAAGGGGGAGGCCGGCCGACCCTTGTTGTTGCTCCAAGAGGAGGAATCCTCCTCCTAGTAGGAGTATGATTCCTCCCTTTCCTACTCCTACTAGGAGGGGGAAAGGAAGGGGAAGAAAGAGAAGGAAAGGGGGCGTTGCTCCCCCTCTCCTAGTCCAATTCGGACCAGAGGGAGGGGGCGCGTTGCATGCCCTAGCCAGCCCCTCTCTCTTTCCCTTATGGTCCAACAAGGCCCATTAGCCCCCGGGGGGTTCCGGTAACCCCTCCGGTACTCCGATAAAATCCCGATTTTACCCGGAACTCTTCCGATGTCCAAATGTAGGCTTCCAATATATCAATCTTTATGTCTCGACCATTTCGAGACTCCTCGTCATGTCCGTGATCATATCCGGGACTCCGAACTACCTTCGGTACATTGAAACATATAAACTCATCAAATCGATCGTCACAGAACTTTAAGCGTGCGGACCCTACGGGTTCGAGAACTATGTAGACATGACCGAGACATGTCTCCGATCAATAACCAATAGCGGAACCTGGATGCTCATATTGATTCCTGCATATTCTATGAAGATCTTTATCGGTCAAACCGCATAACACTATACGTTGTTCTCTTTGTCATCGGTATGTTACTTGCCCGAGATTGGATCGTCGGTATCCCAATACCTAGTTCAATATCGTGACCGGCAAGTCTCTTTACTCGTTCCGTAATGCACTATCCCACAACTAACTCATTAGTTGTATTGCTTGCAAGGCTTATAGTGATGTGTATTACCGAGAGGGCCTGGAGATACCTCTCCGACAATCAGAGTGACAAATCCTAATCTTGATCTATGCAAACTCAACAAGTATCATTGGAGACACTTGTAGAGCACCTTTATAATCACCCAGTTACGTTATGACGTTTGGTAGCACACAAAGTGTTCCTTCGGTATTCGGGAGTTGCATAATCTCATAGTCATAAGAACATGTATAAGTCATGAAGAAAGCAATAGCAGTAAACAAAAATGATCAAGTGTTAAGCTAACGGAATGGGTCAAGTCAATCACATCATTCTCGTAATGATGTGATCCCATTGATCAAATGATAACTCATGTCTATGGTTTAGAAAACTTAACCATCTTTGATCAATGAGCTAGTCAAGTAGAGGCACACTAGTGACACTATGTTTGTCTATGTATTCACACATGTATTATGTTTCCGGTTAATACAATTCTAGCATGAATAATAAACATTTATCATGATATAAGGAAATAAATAATAACTTTATTACTGCCTCTAGGGCATATTTCCTTCAGTCTCCCACTTGCACTAGAGTCAATAATCTAGATTACACAGTAGTGATTCTAACACCCATGGAGCCTTGGTGTTGATCATGTTTTGCTCGTGGAAGAGGCTTAGTCAACGGGTCTGCAACATTTAGATCCGTATGTATCTTGCAAATCTCTATGTCTCCCACTTGGACTTGATCCCGGATGGAGTTGAAGCATCTCTTGATGTGCTTGGTTCTCTTGTGAAATCTGGATTCCTTTGCCAAGGCAATTGCACCAGTATTGTCACAAAAGATTTTCATTGGATCCAATGCACTAGGTATGACACCTAGAACAGATATGAACTCCTTCATCCAGACTCCTTCATTCGCTGCTTCCGAAGCAGCAATGTACTCCGCTTCACATGTAGATCCCGCCACGACGCTCTGTTTAGAACTGATCCAACTGACAGCTCCACCGTTTAATATAAACACGTATCCGGTTTGCAATTTAGAATCGTCTGGATCAGTGTCAAAGCTTGCATCAACATAACCATTTACGATGAGCTCTTTGTCACCTCCATAAACGAGAAACATATCCTTGGTCCTTTTCAGGTACTTCAGGATGTTCTTGACCACTGTCCAGTGATCCACTCCTGGATTACTTTGGTACCTCCCTGCTAAACTAATGGCAAGGCACACATCAGGTCTGGTACGCAGTATTGCATACATGATAGAGCCTATGGCTGAAGCATAGGGAACACTTTTCATTTTCTCTCTATCTTCTGCAGTGGTCAGGCATTGAGTCTTACTCAACTTCACACCTTGTAATATAGGCAAGAACCCTTTCTTATCTTGATCCATTTTGAACTTCTTCAAAACTTTATCAAGGTATGTGCTTTCTGAAAGTCCAATTAAGCATCTTGATCTATCTCTATAGATCTTGATGCCCAATATATAATCAGCTTCACCGAGGTCTTTCATTGAAAAACTCTTATTCAAGTATCCTTTTATGCTATCCAGAAATTCTATATCATTTCCAATCAACAATATGTCATCCACATATAAAATTAGAAATGCTACAGAGCTCCCACTCACTTTCTTGTAAATACAGGCTTCCCCAAAAGTCTGTATAAAACCATATGCTTTGATCACACTATCAAAATGTTTATTCCAACTCCGAGAGGCTTGCACCAGTCCATAAATGGATCGCTGGAGCTTGCACACTTTGTTAGCTCCCTTTGGATCGATAAAACCTTCAGGTTGCATCATATACAACTCTTCTTCCAGAAATCCATTCAGGAATGCGGTCTTTACATCCATTTGCCAAATTTCATAATCATAAAACACGGCAATTGTTAACATGATTCGGACGGACTTAAGCATCGCTATGGGTGAGAAGGTCTCATCGTAATCAACTCCTTGAACTTGTCGAAAACCTTTCGCAACAAGTCGAGCTTTGTAGACAGTAATATTACCGTCAGCGTCTGTCTTCTTCTTGAAGATCCATTTATTCTCGATGGCTTGTCGATCATCGGGCAAGTCAACCAAAGTCCACACTTTGTTCTCATACATGGATCCCATCTCAAATTTCATGGCCTCAGGCCATTTTGCAGAATCTGGGCTCATCATCGCTTCCTCATAGTTCGTAGGTTCGTCATGGTCAAGTAACATGACCTCCAGAACAGGATTACCGTACCACTCTGGTCTGGATCTTACTCTGGTTGACCTACGAGGTTCGGTAGTAACTTGATCTGAAGTTTCATGATCATCATCATTAGCTTCCTCACTAATTGGTGTAGATGTCACAGGAACCGGTTTCTGTGATGAACTACTTTCCAATAACGGAGCAGGTACAGTTACCTCATCAAGTTCTAGTTTCCTCCCACTCACTTCTTTCGAGAGAAACTCCTTCTCTAGAAAGGATCGATTCTTAGCAAGGAATGTCTTGCCTTCAGATCTGTGATTGAAGGTGTACCCAACCGTTTCCTTTGGGTATCCTATGAAGACACATTTCACCGATTTGGGTTCGAGCTTATCAGGTTGAAGCTTTTTCACATAAGCATCACAACCCCAAACTTTAAGAAACGACAACTTTGGTTTCTTGCCAAACCATAGTTCATAAGGCGTCGTCTCGACGGATTTTGATGGTTCCCTATTTAACGTGAATGCAGCAGTCTCTAAAGCATAACCCCAAAACGATAGCGGCAAATCAGTAAGAGACATCATAGATCGCACCATATCTAATAAAGTACGATTACGACGTTCGGACACACCATTACGTTGTGGTGTTCTGGGTGGCGTGAGTTGCGAAACTATTTCGCATTGTTTCAAATGTAGGCCAAACTCGTAACTCAAATATTCTCCTCCACGATCAGGTCGTAGAAACTTTATTTTCTTGTGACGATGATTTTCCACTTCACTCTGAAATTCTTTGAACTTTTCAAATGTTTCAGACTTATGTTTCATTAAGTAGATATACCCATATATGCTCAAATCATTTGTGAAGGTGAGAAAATAACGATACCCACCACGGGCCTCAATATTCATCGGACCACATACATCAGTACGTATGATTTCCAACAAATCTGTTGCTCGCTCCATAGTTCCGGAGAACGGTGTTTTAGTCATCTTGCCCATAAGGCACGGTTCGCAAGTACCAAGTGATTCATAATCAAGTGATTCCAAAAGTCCATCAGTATGGAGTTTCTTCATGCGCTTTATACCAATATGACCCAAACGGCAGTGCCACAAATAAGTTGCACTATCATTATCAACTCTGCATCTTTTGGCTTCAACATTACTACTATCGAGATTTAACACAAATAGACCACTCTTCAAGGGTGCATGACCATAAAAGATATTACTCATATAAATAGAACAACCATTATTCTCAGATTTAAATTAATAACCGTCTCGCATCAAACAAGATTCAGATATAATGTTCATGCTTAAAACTGGCACCAAATAACAATTATTTAGGTCTAAAACTAATCCCGAAGGTAGATGTAGAGGTAGTGTGCCGACGGCGATCACATCGACTTTGGAACCATTTCCCACGCGCATCGTCACCTCGTCCTTAGCCAGTCTTCGCTTAATCCGTAGTCCCTGTTTTGAGTTGGAAATATTAGCAACATAACCAGTATCAAATACCCAGGTGCTACTACGAGCTCTGGTAAGGTACACATCAATAACATGTATATCACATATACCTTTGTTCACCTTGCCATCCTTCTTACCCGCCAAATACTTGGGACAGTTCCGCTTCCAGTGACCAGTCTGTTTGCAATAGAAGCACTCAGCCTTAGGTTTAGGTCCAGACTTGGGTTTCTTCTCCTGAGCAGCAACTTGTTTGCCATTCTTCTTGAAGTTCCCCTTCTTCTTCCCTTTACCCTTTTTCTTAAAAATAGTGGTTTTGTTAACCATCAACACTTGATGCTCCTTTTTGATTTCTATCTCTGCAGCCTTTCGCATCGCGAAGAGCTCGGGAATTGTCTTATTCATCGCTTGCATATTATAGTTCATCATGAAGCTTTTTTAGCTTGGTGGCAGTGATTGAAGAACTCTGTCAATGACACTATCAATAGGAAGATTAACTCCCAGTTGAGTCAAGTGATTATGATACCCAAACATTTTGAGTATATGCTCACTGACAGAATTATTCTCCTCCATATTGCAACTATAGAACTTATTGGAGACTTCATATCTCTCAATCCGGGCATTTGCTTGAAATATTAACTTCAACTCCTGGAACTTCTCATATGCTCCATGATGTTCAAAACGTCATTGAAGTCCCGTTTCTAAGCCGTAAAGCATGGCACACTGAACTATTGAGTAGTCATCATCTTTGCTCTGCCAGACGTTCATAACATCTGGTGTTGCTCCTGCAGCAGGTTTGGCACTTAGCGGTGCTTCCAAGACGTAATTCTTCTGTGCAGCAATGAGGATAATCCTCAAGTTATGGACCCAGTCTGTGTAATTGCTACCATCATCTTTCAACTTTGCTTTCTCAAGGAACGCATTAAAATTCGACGGAACAACAGCACAGGCCATCTATCTACAACAACATAGATAAGAAAAATACTATCAGGTACTAAGTTCATGATAAATTTAAGTTCAATTAGTCATATTACTTAAGAACTCCCACTTAGATAGACATCCCTCTAATCATCTAAGTGATCACGTGATCCATATCAACTAAACCATAACCGATCATCACGTGAAATGGAGTAGTTTTCAATGGTGAACATCACTATGTTTATCATATCTACTATATGATTCACGCTCGACCTTTAGGTCTTAGTGTTCCGAGGCCATATCTACATGTTCTAGGCTCGTCAAGTTTAACCCGAGTATTCTGCGTGTGCAAAAACTGGCTTGCACCCGTTGTAGATGGACGTAGAGCTTATCACACCCGATCATCACGTGGTGTCTCGGCACGACGAACTTTGGCAATGGTGCATACTCAGGGAGAACACTTTTATCTTGAAATTTAGTGAGAGATCATCTTATAATGCTACCGTCAAATAAAGCAGAATAAGATGCATAAAGGATAAACATCACATGCAATCAATATAAGTGATATGATATGGCCATCATCATCTTGTGCTTGTGATCTCCATCTCCGAAGCACCGTCATGATCACCATCATCACCGGCGCAACACCTTGATCTCCATCGTAGCATCGTTGTCGTCTCGCCAACTATTGCTTCTACGACTATCACTACCGCTTAGTGATAAAGTAAAGCAATTACAGGGCGATTGCATTGCATACAATAAAGCGACAACCATATGGCTCCTGCCAGTTGCCGATAACTCCATTACAAAACATGATCATCTCATACAATAACTATAGCATCATGTCTTGACCATATCACATCACAACATGCCCTGCAAAAACAAGTTAGACGTCCTCTACTTTGTTCTTGCAAGTTTTACGTGGCTGCTACGGGCTGAGCAAGAACCGTTCTTACCTACGCATCAAAACCACAGCGATAGTTCGTCAAGTTAGTGATGTTTTAACCTTCTCAAGGACCGGGCATAGCCACACTCGGTTCAACTAAAGTTGGAGAAACTGACACCCGCCAGCCACCTATGCGCAAAGCATGTCGGTAGAACCAGTCTCGCTTAAGCGTACACGTAATGTCGGTCCGGGCCGCTTCATCCAACAATACCACCGAACCAAAGTATGGCATGCTGGTAAGAAGTATGACTTGTATCGCCCACAACTCACTTGTGTTCTACTCATGCATATAACATCTACGCATAAAACCTTGCTCGGATGCCACTGTTGGGGAACGTAGTAATTTCAAAAAAAAACCTACGCACACGCATGATCATGGTGATGCATAGCAACAAGAGGGGAGAGTGTCGTCCACGTACCCTCGTAGACCGTTAAGCGGAAGCGTTATGTCAATACGGCTGATGTAGTCGTACGTCTTCATGATCGACCGATCCTCAATACCGAACGTATGGCACCTCCGCGTTCACCACATGTTCAGCTCGGTGATGTCTCGCGAACTCATGATCCAGTAGAGCACGGGGAAGAGTTTTGTCAGCACGACGGCTTGGTGACGATGTTGATGAAGCTACCGCAGTAGGGCTTCCCCTAAACGCCGCTACAGTATGACTGAGGTGGATTATGGTGGAAGGGGGCACCGCACACGGCTGGGAGAGATCTCTGTGATCAACTTGTGTGTCTAGAGGTTCCCCCTGCCCCTGTATATAAAGAAGCAAGGGGGAGGCCGGCCAACCCTTGTTGGTGCACCAGGAGGAGGAATCCTCCTCCTAGTAGGAGTAGGATTCCTCCCTTTCCTACTCCTACTAGGAGGGGGAAAGGAAGGGGAAGAAAGAGAAGGAAAGGCCACCCCTCTCCTAGTACAATTTGAACCAAAGGGAGGGGGCGCGCTGCCTGCCCTAGGTCGGCCCCTCTCTCTTTCCGTTATGGCCCAACAAGGCCCATTAGCCCCCGGGGGGTTTTGGTAACCCCTTTGGTACTCTGGTAAAATCCCGATTTTACCCGAAACTCTTCCGATGTCCAAATGTAGGCTTCCAATATATCAATCTTTATGTCTCAACCATTTCGAGACTCCTTGTCATGTCCATGATCATATCCGAGACTCCGAACTACCTTTGGTACATCAAAACATATAAACCCATAAAATTGATCGTCATAGAACTTTAAGCGTGCGGACCCTACGGGTTCGCGAACTATGTAGACATGACTGAGACATGTCTCCGGTCAATAACCAATAGCGGAACGTGGATGCTCATATTGGTTCCTACATAGTCTACGAAGATCTTTATCGATCAAACCGCATAACACTAGACGTTGTTCTCTTTGTCATCGGTATGTTACTTGCCCCAGATTCGATCGTCGGTATCCCAATACCTAGTTCAATCTGAAAGTGCGTTATATCGACTAGAGGGGGGTGAATAGGCGATTTTTATGAAAGTCTTCAAAACGTGGAAGTTTCGAAGACAAACGATGGAAATAAACCTATTACCATGCAGCGGAAGGTAGACTACACTGGGCAAACCATAGTCAAGTATTCAATGAAGTGAAAGCACAATGACTAATAGCAGCTAGGTAGTAAGGATCAGGTAGGAAGATATTATGAAGCCGATCAGAACAAGCAGTTACTCAGTGAAGACAAAAGATAATGCAATCATGCAATGACTTCACAAGTACCAACAGTAAGTAAAGGGAAGGGAAGGATGAAACCGGTGACTCGTTGAAGACAATGATTTGTTAGACCAGTTCCAGTTGCTGTGACAACTGTACGTCTGGTTAGGGCGGCTAGGTATTTAAACCTGAGGACACACAGTCCCGGACACCCAGTCCTGAACACGCAGCTTAGGACACCCAGTCCTCACCGTATTCCCCTTGAGCTAAGGTCACACAGACCTCGCCCAATCACTCTGGTAAGTCTTCAAGGTAGACTCCCAAACCTTCACAGACTTCGTTCACCGGCGATCCACAATGACTCTTGGATGCTCAGAATGTGACGCCTAACCGGCTGGAGGATTCACAGTCCTCAAGTGTAATAAGTCTTCAGATCACACAGACAGGAAGACTTAAGTGATGCCTAACACTCTTTGGCTCTGGGTGGTTAGGGCTTTATCCTCGCAAGGAATTCTCTCTCAAAGGCTTCGAGGTGGGTTGCTCTCAAACGACAAAAGTCGTACTCTAACTCTGAGCAGCCAACCGTTTATGGTTGTAGGGGGTGGGCTATTTATAGACACTAGGAAACCCGACCTGATTTGTCCGAAATGACCCTGGGTCACTAAGGAACTGACACGTGCTCCAACGGTCAGATTTCAAACACACACGGCAACTTTACTTGGGCTACAAGCAAGGCTGACTTGTCTGACTCTGGACAAGATTCGCTCGCATAGTCTTCACTCGAAGACATAGGTTTTGGATAAGCATCACTTCAGTCATTCTGACTGGTTCTCTTGGACCCCACTTAACAGTACGGTGGTTCCTATGACTCAATAAAGAAGAAAAAGAACTACGAAAGATCTGAGTCTTCGAGCTCCATAGGCTTCATGCGATGTCTTCTCTTATCATAGTCTTCAATGAGAATATCTTCATATACCACCTTTGACATCAATGTCTTCATACATTTTTAGGGGTCATCTCTGGTAGGAAAACCGAATCAATGAGGGACTTCTACCTATGTTATCCTGCAATTCTCACAAACACATTAGTCCCTCAACTAGGTTTGTCGTCAATACTCCAAAACCAACTAGGGGTGGCACTAGATGCACTTACAATCTCCCCTTTTTGGTGATTGATGACAAACTAGTTGAAGTTTTCAACGGGGAATATAATATGTGAAATTGTAAAGGATAAGGAATTGTCTTCATAAGTTGCAAGGGCTCCCCCTGAAGATGTGCATATAAGTAATTTGCTTTTGGAATGCAAATGCACATGGCAGGTTGTACTTGTGGAGATCCTCTTCAACTTATGATGACAATTCATTATGAATGTGAAGGTATGTGACGATAATGACATGCATAATGGAAAATGGACGTCTGCAAAATGATCTAAGTGCGGAATTTATCATCGCACATGCAGAATTTATCATTGCATCACAAAGTAGCAAATAAGTAGCAGACGACCATCGAGTTTAGGTGGTACAACTCAAAGAACCAAATGTATCAAAACAAGAGTTCTAAACACTAGGCAAAATATAAAGCAACCGCCCATGTGGACCCGCTTGAAGGCTATCAAACTCAGATGCTTCTCCCCCTTTTGTCAGTAAGGACCAAAAAGGTTTGAAGACATAGAGCATCTACTCGTTCCCATGAAGAGTAGGTGAAGCAACAAGGTCGTCGGTGGTGTTCGGCAGTGCAGAAGAACTTGGAGCAGTGTCGAAGTGTGCTGAAGGAGGGGGCGGTGAAGTAGCATCGTCTTCGTCCTCGATCACTCTGGCATTCACAGTTGCCGCAAAGGAAGAGAACTCAGAGTCTTCAAGAGATGGAGTTCGTCGGAGCACTGCCCTTCGAGGAGGTGTGGAGTCAAACTTGAAGCGTTCAGAGAAGCCATCCTCTTGAAGATCATCTTCAGAGCACATAAGCGTCAGCCCTTTCCATGTGCGTCGAGAGGTTTCATGGGCAACAAAGGCATTCTTGGTGGCAAGATTGCGAATGCGGTTGACATCCACCAAGAGGCTTTGCATTTGGCGCTTCAGCCAGTCATGATGCCTATCATGTTTCTGATGAAGAGCCACCAGAAGCTCTCGGTCATTAAGAACCCGAGATCGCTTCTTGGGTCGTTGGGCAATAGTGCTTTCGGTGGCTTCAGTATGGGCACGATGAGGTGCACGTGTAGTTCCAGCCAGAGGATAAACACGAGTGACTGCTTCAACTCCTTCAATGTTCTAAGAGAAACTTTGATGCTCCGCATTCTGAAGACTAAGAGGCTCCTTGGCAGGCTCAGGATAAATGGCTTCAACGAACATATCCACATCAGGCAGAAAGATTCGATGATTGTGAGCAGATGGCTGATATGAGATAGCAGAGTGGAGTTTAATCAGCCGCATTATCCATGGAGCGTAGAACTTCAAGCCAAAAAGATCAGAGCCTGATGCAGCAAGTTGGCGGATGAAGAAGTCCTGTGCATTGAAGCATTTTCCATGAAGAATATAGAATACCAAAGTCTTCATTGCACCTTCCAGCTTGGCATGTGGAGAATGTCCTTTGATGGGCCAGAGAGTTCGCCTTATGATGTGATAAATAGTCCTTGGCAGATACTCAAGGTCTTCAACAAAGAACTCCTTAGGATATGCAGCATCTTGTGGCAAGGGCTTCATCATACTGAGCATCTGACTCATGTTCGGTTCAGGCTTCTGAAAGATGTTCTCCATAGCTTCACTGTGAAGCTGACAGCCAGGTTCATAGAGATCGCCAGGAGTGGGCAGACTAGTGAGCTCAATGATATCAAAGGCTTTGGCTTCATGATGAACATTTCCTGTCATCCACTCCAGGACCCAAGTCTTCGGATCTCTGTTGTACCCACGGATGTGAAGTGTGGCATAGAATTGAAGCAGCAACTCTTCATTCCAGTGCTCTTGGTCGTTGCCAAACGGCAACAATCCAACCTCTTTGAAGCAATCTAGAGCTTCTTCCAGACAGGGCAGACCAGCTATTGCTTCGGTGTCAAGACGCTTATGTGGGAAGATGCGACCTTGATTGTACATAATGCAGGAGTAATAGCTTCGTTGCGGATAGCTCTAGAACCGATCAGAAGATATTCTTTCCCTTGAGTAGGGGTTCTTGGAGCTATTGAAGAAAGTGTTGTCTGCTTTGAAGCCATTGACATTGAAGGATCCAGGTGCTGATGCAGGACCTGGAAACCTGGGAAACCTTGGAATTGGCTTCTGTACCTGAGGCCTATGCTCAACATGATAGTCAAACTGAGGACCAGCAGCAGGTGTAGGAACAGGAGCAGTAGCATCATTTGCTTCACTGACTTCTGGTTCTTGGGTTGGTGGAGGCTCCACATTTGCTTCAGCCATGACAACATCATTGGCTTCATTTGTTTTGGAGGTGGCAGCCTCAAGATTCTCAACCTCCACTTGGTGAGCTGGAGGGTCGGTCACAGTCACGTTCTCCTCGAGAACAGCTTCTTGGTGAGACGGGGGTGTAGCAACTCTTGGGGTTTCTTCTTCATCGGCTAATGCAGCCGGAACATCTAAAGCCAGTTTGGCTTCAGATTCAGTCTCAGTAGGAGTGGCATCTGGAAACACTTGACGTGCAACAGATTGGTGAGGCACTTCTCCTTCTGGAATGGTGGAAGTAGGGACTTGAGACCTTGATCCTTTGTGAAGCCTGCGGAATGCTGGCGACGCTTTTGGAGAAGGAGTTGGCTGGGCCTCAAGGTCATCTTCTTCTTGTTCTTGTGGGTGATCAGCCCATGATGCATCTTGTTCTGAGGACGACCAATGCTGATGAGTTCGCTGTGCGTAAGCACAGGCGATGATACCTGTTGGTGCTCGATCTGAGGAAGAACTGCATCATCTTCAACATGGTCATGGTGACCAATGTTTTCAGCAGCGGTGGGATCAGCTGCTGGAAAGTCTTCAGTTTCATGAGCCTCTGTGAAAGCAGGCTCATGGACAGTCAGTTGGTGCTCTTGATGTTCAGTGGCAGGGCGAACCATGAAGATGGGTTCAACAATTAAGGGCTCTGTGGGAGCAGCCCGTTCCTTCTTGGTATTCCAATTCTTCTTGGAGGGAGCAGCAGCAAAGGCTTCAGGATGTTTCCTCTTTCTGGCTTCAGCCTCAGCAGTCCTCGTCTTCTTCAGCTCTGAAGCGGTAGATCTGGCTTTTGGCCTTGAGCCAGTCATGCTGGTTGGGAAGACAATGGGATCTGCTTCCTGCCTGGGTGCGTTGGGTTCGGCCACAGTGGGCTTCTTCTTCTTCTTAGCAGCCATCCTGGGCTCAATGCCCGGACGCCCAAGGGCCTTGCGCTTCTCAGCCTCGTTGTAGCCTTGCACACACTTGTCAGCCAGGCTCTTCATGCACTCACGAGAACCCTGAGCTTCTACATGTTTCTTGAGAAAGGCTTCTTTGAGCTCGTGCAGCATAATCTTGAAGTTCTTCACCTCTTGCACGCTGAGCGTGGCCATATGCTTCTTGAACTGAGTTTTCTCAAAGTCAATCTTCTGCTTCAGTTCAACAATGCGCTATGCGATAGCTAACTCTGAAGCAATGGCGCCATGGAAGGCGACACTGAGGCCAATTGGAAGTTGCAGATCTTCGAAGCTGAGGTTGGGTGTGTCAAACCACTCATCAATGAAGTTGTGGATGATTGCCACGTCAAAGAGAGGCAGATCATTGAAGATTTCTGCTTCTTCTTTGCTCTTGATTAGTTGCTCAAGAGCGTCATCTGCAAGATCTTCATCACTGGACAGATCGATGGCATCGTTGCGCAGAATAGCAGCAGCTGTCAGTTCTTGGCCGGTGTGTGGTAGAGGCATCTTGACTTTCTGGGGCTTGGAGATGCGTGACAAATCTTCAGACTGCACACTATCTTCAGGAGGTGCAGTAGCCAGTGGCTTCGCCCATGAGATTTTTGGTGCAGAGGCAGGCTTTGAAGCTTTAGGCTGCTTCAACTTCTTTGGCTTCGGTGCTGCAGGCGCTTCATCTGATTCAGCGTCATTTGCAGGCTCATTCACGGCTGTCCCTTGAACCACGATATGAGTGATGAGACCTTCCAAGTTGTAGAAGGGCCCAAGAAGATTGGGTTCAGCTTCGCGAGTTCCATCGGCACGGGGAGCAGAGGGACCAGGGTTGAAGTCTAATCCCAAAGACTTCTTGTTCTGCTTCGCTGAGTTCTTGGCAAATTGTAAGTTGCGCATGAACAGATTGTCGTCACGACACCATAATAGTGACGATGGGTGTGCATCTGCAGGCTATGGCCCACGGACCATGCAGGGATAGAAGCCTTGTTCAATGGCTTCTTCTCTGGACCTGGGTTGAAGATTCTTGTATAGGATGTCTCCCCACGGTCGCTTGATGGCATTTTTCTCAGCATATTCCTGGGTCACAAACTGGTATTTGAACCATTGTTCTGCCCAATATCTTCGAATCCATTGGATTGGGGTCTTGCGCTGATTGTAATCCTCTTCAGGATCTGTCTTGTAAAGCTCTAAGAGGTCATCAGGCAAATCTCTTGATGTTCCCCCATGACGCTGTCTGCCACCCTTCCTTACTAATTTCCCTGCAGCCATGAACTTCAAACTGAATGGCTTCAACACGTTCAAAGGCTTCAAAGGCTTTCGCTTGCTGGACAAATAGGAACTGGCTTCGGGAGAATTTATATGATGATGTAAGAATTCTGCAAATGAATGCAGACTATGAGAACCAAGGGGTTCTCACACGGACATGTACCTGTGACAGCATTAAGGTGCGAGAGAAGGGGAAGAGGTCATATGCATTCTCAGAAGATTTTTGAAGATAAATCAGTTTAGAAGACATTGACCTCATCATGCGAAGACATTCACTCATAGATAAGGAGTTGGTTCCAGATTTGTACGAATCCAGAGATCAGTACAAGTGAGGAATCTAACTACTTTGTGAAGCATAAGTGAACATACTAGGCATAATATGAGATGCAGTGTGAAGTGGATCCAACATGTGTGAACAGAAACTACTTGTGTTAGAAAGTGATGAATCTGTAGGATCAAAGGGGCCGTAAAAAGGAGGTTTTTTATTTACCACACAAGGAACTGCTAGACGGAGTGGAAGAGGAGGCTGAGCAGTTCGATTGTTCGTGCCCTAACTTGGCGACGGAGGACACCTACGGCGACGGCGGAGAGGACGATGTTCGCGGTCGGCGTGAAGATGGCGTCGGAGAGGTTGTGGCAGCTAAGCACTTCGTTGCCGGCATCGTCGAGGGCTAGCGGTGGCGCTAGGGTTCGTGCGAGAGTGGAAGAAGAGATAATGACTGTGGTGTGGTGTGTATTTATAGGGACAGGGGCGGTTCAGTGTTATTACACAGGTGCCCCTGGCGATTCACATCTGAGGAACACGTGGCCATCATGCAGCATATCGAAGGTTGTTCCATGTTCCCACGCATGCCTGGATTGTCGGGTGGTCGTTCCCACTTCTCCGGGTTTCAGGTGAAGGAATTAGCATTGAAAGCGGACTTAATATTTGTCTCTGTATCTTCTGCTGACAAGTACACAGAGAAGACATTTGACAGTTTCAAAAGAATGCATATGATTTGGAGAGATAGAGTTTGAGATAGAAAGCATAGAGAGGTTAGGGTCCGATCACATTCACTTAGTTCAAAAGATTCAACAAGAAGACATAGCTATAAGTGAATGCTGTAGAGGATAGAACACTAGTATATATATAATCAACATAGTGAAGATAATCATGAAGACATGTTGAGATTGAAGCCAAACCAAATGTGAAGACATAGCAAATGTAACACCGTGAGTGAAACACTTTAAACAGAACATTTGGTGGTGGCGTTACCCACCGTATAGGAAGTATTAGATCCAGACACGGCGCACAATTATCGTGGTGCTTCAAAGTCAAATTCCTCATTAATGTATTCACACTTAGAATGCATGTCTTCATTGATTGAAGATATACTTTACTTCGTGTGTTGCACATCTAAGTCATCAATATGCATAAGTGTTAGGATGTGTGCCTGATCACAGGACATTTGAGGATTCCAGGATATTTAGCTCACACCGTAACTTGCAAAATCTCTTCTCATCCAAGGGATTGGTAAAGATATCTGCCAATTGCTCTTCAGTGTTGACGTGTATGATATCAATGTCTTCCTTCACAACATGATCTCTGAGAAAGTGATGACGAATCTCAATGTGCTTTGTCTTCGAGTGCTGAACTGGGTTGTTGGCAATCTTGATGGCGCTTTCGTTGTCGTAGTAGAGTGGCACTTGCTTCAGATGAATGCCATAGTCTTTGAGTGTTTGCTTCATCCACAGAAGCTGAGCGCAGCAAGATCCAGCAGCAATGTATTCAGATTCAGCAGTGGAGAGAGATACACAGTTCTGCTTCTTTGAAGACCAACATACAAGTGATCGTCCCAGAAAATGACATGTGCCTGATGTAGACTTGCGATCAACCTTGTCACGAGCATAATCAGCATCCGAGAATCCAACTAGATCAAACTCTGAGCCCTTTGGATACCATAATCCTAGAGTTGGGGTGTAAGCCAAATATCGAAGAATTCGCTTCACAGCTAAGTGATGCGATTCGTTTGGTGCCGCTTGGAATCGAGCACACATGCAAACACTAAGCATAATATCTGGCCTAGATGCACATAGATAAAGTAAAGAACCAATCATGGAGCGGTATACCTTTTGATCGAACTCTTTACCATTGTCGTCGGGACCCAGATGATGTTTGGCTGGCATTGGCGTCGTGAAGCCTTTGCAGTCTTGCATACCGAACTTCTTCAGGCAATCTTTGAGATACTTCTCTTGAGATATGAAGATGTCGTTGCGTTGTTGTCGTATTTGAAGACCGAGGAAGAACTTCAGCTCTCCCATCATGGACATCTGATATTGCTCTTGCATCATATATCCAAACTCTTCACTGTATTTCTGATTGGTGCAGTAGAAGATAGTGTCATCCACATATATTTGGCACACAAACAGTTCACCATCATATGTCTTCATGAAGAGAGTGGGGTCGAGGGAACCAGGTGTGAAGCCTTTGCTCTTCAGGAAGTATTTGAGTGTGTCATACCAAGCCCGAGGGGCTTGTTTGAGGCCATACAGTGCCTTGTTGAGTTTGTATACCATGTCAGGATGCTTTGGATCTTCAAAGCCAGGTGGTTGTGCAACATACACTTCTTCTTCAATCTTGCCATTGAGAAAAGCGCTCTTCACATCCATTTGATATAGAAGTATGTTATGATGATTTGCATGGGCCAGCAGTATGCGTATGGCTTCAAGTCGAGCCACGGGAGCAAATGTTTCATCGAAGTCAATCCCTTCCACTTGAGTATATCCTTGAGCAACGAGACGAGCTTTGTTTCTGACAACTTGACCATGCTCATCTTGCTTGTTGTGGTATATCCATTTGGTGCCTATTATATTGTGCTTCCGAGGATCAGGACGCTTAACCAGTTCCCATACATTATTCAGCTCAAACTATTGAAGCTCTTCTTGCATAGCTTGAATCCATTCAGGTTCCATGAAGGCTTCTTCAACTTTCTTGGGTTCTGTTATTGAGACGAATGTGAAGTGTCCACAGAAATTTGCTAGCTGTGTTGCCCTTGAACGAGTGAGCGGACCGGGTGCATTGATGCTATCAATTATTCTCTCAATCTGCACTTTATTGGCAACACGAGGATGTACAGGGCGAAGATTTTGCTCTTGCTGATCATTGTCATTGTTAGAGGGATTGTCTTCAGGCTCAGCATTGTCTTCAGGTTGATCAGGTGCGGAGATGATAAGTTCCTCTTCAGGTTGAGCTTCAGAGGGTATGATTTCTCCAGTTCCCATAAGTTTGATTGATTCACTGGATGGAACTTCATCTAGCACATTTGGCAGGTGCTCTCTTTGTGAACCGTTAGTCTCATCGAACCGCACATCCACTCTTTCAACCACTTTATAATGAAAGAGATTGAAGACTCTGTAGGAGTGCGAATCCTTTCCATATCCAAGCATAAAACCCTCATGTGCTTTTGGTGCAAATTTTGAAGTGTGATGTGGATCCTTGATCCAGCACCTGGCGCCAAATACTCTGAAGTAACTGACATTTGGCTTCTTGCCAGTAAGGAGCTCATAAGATGTCTTGTTCAGAAGCTTGTGAAGATAAACACGATTGATTGTATGGCATGCAGTGTCAATGGCTTCAGGCCAGAATTTTCTTGGAGTCTTGTATTCATCAAGCATCGTTCGGGCCATCTCAATGAGTGTTCTGTTCTTGCGTTCGATGACGCCATTCGGCTATGGCGTGTACGGAGCTGAGAATTCATGTGTGATGCCCAAAGTATCAAGATATGTATCAAGGCTAGTGTTCTTGAATTTAGTGCCATTGTCACTTCTGATGTGCTTTATCTTGGCGCCATAGTTGTTCATTGCTCGATTGGCGAAGCGTCTGAAGACATCCTGCACTTCAGTCTTATAGAGGATTATATGCACCCAAGTATATCTAGAATAATCATCAACAATGACAAAGCCATAGAGACAAGCAGTAGTAGTAAGAGTTGAGTAATGAGTGGGACCGAAAAGATCCATGTGGAGCAATTCGAAGGGTCGAGTCGTTGTCATGATTGTCTTCGAGGGATGCTTGGCCCTCGTCATCTTTCTTGCTTCACAGGCACCACATAAGTGATCTTTCTTGAACTTGACGCCCTCGATGCCTATGACATGCTTCTTCTTTGCAAGGGTGTGGAGGTTCCTCATGCCAGCATGCCCTAGCCTCCGATGCCAGAGCCAGCATTCTGAAGCTTTTGCCAGAAGACATACGGCAAGCTGTGGTCCTGCTGAGAAATCTACCACGTACAAATCATCTTTCCTATACCCTTCAAACACTAGAGACTTGTCAGATTCCATTAGAACAAGGCAACGATATTTTCCAAACATCACGATCATATTTAAATCGCAAAGCATTGAGACAGACATTAAGTTGAAGCCAAGGGATTCAACAAGCATGACTTTATCCATGTGTTGATCCTTTGAGATTGCAACTCTACCTAGACTGAATACCTTACTTTTACCAGTGTCAGCAAATGTGATGTGACTCTTGTCGGATGACGTAAGGTTGAGTCCATAAGAAGGCTTCTCTTGCCAGTCATGTGATTGGTACACCCACTATCAATAATCCATTCTGAAGCTGCTGGTGTCGTACCCTACAGTGCAGTTAGGGGGATAGGCTTCATGAAGAGAATTGTGAAGCAAAAACATTTGACGAACTAGTGGGTTATGAAAGCTTAGATCGAGATTTGGACTGATAGGGCGAGTAGCAAGCGATTCAAGAACGAAGTACATAATAAGACCATTCGGGCATTTGATCTTGCGCCCTACAAGATGTTTAAGGTCCCTAGCAATAGCGTGAGATGATTTTGGTTTTCTGCTGGAGACCCTTCCCTGCAAAAGAGAGTTAAGCTTTCTTAGCCACCCACATCTTCAAGGGTGGCTAGAAGCAATAAGTCTAAGTGCAGCATCTGAGAACTTTGGCTTTGGAGCCCTAGCAAAAAGTCTTGCAGGAGGACAATAGTACTCATAAGAATAAGCAGAATAGTTCTTGGTCTTATGAACATGGCGGTTTGATGAACCGCGCTCATATTCATAGGCCTGAGTATGGTTTCCCTGCAAAACATTTGCATTAGTGCAACTCAGGTAAGTCCTCTGTCTGTATGAAGCCTTTGGACCGTATGAAGCCTGTGGTCTGGGGTTTGTCTTCTTTACCTGTGGTGTCATGATGACATTCACACGAAGATTCTCCAAACACTTTTTCGGCACCCAGATCTTCTTCATAGGCGGTCCATTCCTGCAGTTGGTACCAATATACCTGTAAAACACTTCACCATTCTGATTCTTAAATAGTTTATAGTTTGCATCAAAGGATTCATCAATGACAATGGGGTTAGCACAAGTGAAGCCAGATAGAGTGGATGGATCTACTGAAGGTTCCTTTGCAGCAACCCACGTGGTTTTGGGGTACTGCTCAGGTTTCCAGTAAGAGCCATCAGCATTCATTTTCCTTACGAACCCAACACCCTCTTTCCTAGGGTTTCGGTTCAGGATCTGCCTTTTGAGGACATCACATAGTGTCTGATGCCCTTTGAGACTTTTGTACATCCCTATTTCAAGCAATGTCTTCAAGCTAGCATTCTCATCAGCAATAGCAGTGGTATCCTCAGCAGAGGGGTTAGTTCCCACATCAACAGTTGAAGATATTGCAACAGTAGCAGTAGTAGAACATTCAGCAACAGAAGTAGCATTTTCACGCTCAATGCATTTAAGATATGGTGGTTCAAATCCTTCCTAAGCTGAACTGATCTGTTCGGAGTGAAGCGACTCGTTTTCTTTTTGAAGATCTTCATGAGCCGCTCTCAATTTCTCAATATCTTGCTTCCTTTGAAGATAATCGTAGGAAAGCCTTTCATGAGCTGTTGAGAGCGTTTCATGACGACTTTCAAGTTCCTCATACTTAACGTGAAGATTTTTTATGTCTTCAATTAAGGACTGAGATCGAGTCATTTCAGAGTCTAACAGATCATCGCTTTTGTCTAACAGTTTTTGAATGTGTTCCATGGTTTTTTGTTGTTCAGTTGCAATTTTAGCGAGTGTTTTGTAGCTGGGTTTGGAACCACAATCAGAGTCATCGTCACTAGATGTTTGATAGTGAGTAGTGCGTGTGTTTACCTTGGCACCGCGTGCCATGAAGCAGTAGGTAGGAGCGGAGTAGTCCTTGTCATTTGCATCGGTGTCGGTGATGGAGTCATTGTCTTCAGTGTTGAAGATGGACTTGGCAACGTATGCTGTAGCCAGACTCGCAACGCCAGAATCGGACTCCTCCTCAGACTCCACCTCCGCCTCCTCAGAAGCGGACTCCTCCTCTGAATCCATTTCCTTGCCAACAAACGCACGTGCCTTGCCAGATGAGCTCTTCTTGTGTGATGAAGACTTTGAGGAGGACTTGGAAGAAGACTTTGAGTATTTCTTCTTCTTCTTGTCATCAGAATCATACTCCTTGCTTTTCTTTTTCTTCTTGTTCTCAATGTCCCACTGCGGACACTCAGAGATGTAGTGGCCAGGTTTCTTGCACTTGTGACACATTTTCTTCTTGTAGTCATGAGCAGAAGCTTCATCATTCCTTGATCTTGATCGTGAAGACTTTCTGAAGCCTTTCTTCTTGGTGAATTTTTGGAACTTCTTCACAAGCATAGCAAGCTCCTTTCCAATGTCTTCAGGATCATCAGAACTGCTGTCAGATTCTTCTTCAGATGAGGAGACAGCTTTTGCCTTCAAGGCACGAGTTCGCCCATAGTTGGGACCATAGATATCTCTTTTCTCAGAAAGCTGAAACTCATGTGTGTTGAGCCTCTCAAGTATGTCAGACGGATCGAGTGTCTTGAAATCAGGACATTCTTGAATCATCAGGGCTAGGGTGTCAAACGAACTATCAAGTGATCTCAGGAGTGTCTTGACGACTTCATGCTTGGTGATCTCAGTAGCGCCGAGGGCTTGAAGCTCATTTGTGATGTCAATGAGTCGATCAAACGTGAGCTGGACATTCTCATTGTCATTTCTCTTGAAGCGGTTGAAGAGGTTGCGAAGGACACTGATTCTCTGATCTCTCTGGGTTGAGACGCCTTCGTTGATCTTGGAAAGCCAGTCCCAGACTAGCTTAGATGTTTCCACAGCACTTGCGAGGCCATACTGTCCTTTGGTCAGATGACCACAGATGATATTCTTGGCAGTAGAGTCCAGTTGAACGAACTTCTTGACGTCAGCAGCAGTGACACCTTCTCCAGCCTTGGGAACGCCGTTCTTGACGACATACCATAGGTCGACGTCAATGGCTTCAAGATGCATGCGCATCTTATTCTTCCAGTAGGGATATTCAGTTCCATCGAAGACGGGGCACGCAGCGGAGACTTTAATTATCCCTGCAGTCGACATAGCTAAAACTCCAGGTGGTTAAACCGAATCACACAGAACAAGGGAGTACCTCGCTCTAATACCAATTGAAAGTGCGTTATATCGACTAGAGGGGGGGGTGAATAGGCGATTTTTATGAAAGTCTTCAAAACGTGGAAGTTTCGAAGACAAACGATAAAAATAAACCTATTACCATGCAGCGGAAGGTAGACTACACTGGGCAAACCATAGTCAAGTATTCAATGAAGTGAAAGCACAATGACTAATAGCAGCTAGGTAGTAAGGATCAGGTAGGAAGATATTATGAAGCCGATCAGAACAAGCAGTTACTCAGTGAAGACAAAAGATAATGCAATCATACAATGACTTCACAAGTACCAATAGTAAGTAAAGGGAAAGGAAGGATGAAACCGGTGACTCGTTGAAGACAATGATTTGTTAGACCAGTTCTAGTTGCTGTGACAACTGTACGTCTGGTTAGGGTGGCTAGGTATTTAAACCTGAGCACACACAGTCCCGGACACCCAGTCCAGAACACGCAGCTCAGGACACCCAGTCCTCACCGTATTCCCCTTGAGCTAAGGTCACACAGACCTCGCCCAATCACTCTGGTAAGTCTTCAAGGTAGAATCCCAAACCTTCACAGACTTTGTTCACCGGTGATCCACAATGACTCTTGGATGCTAACGCGACGCCTAACCGGCTGGAGGATTCACAGTCCTCAAGTGTAATAAGTCTTCAGATCACACAGACAGGAAGACTTAAGTGATGCCTAACACTCTTTGGCTCTGGGTGGTTAGGGCTTTATCCTCGCAAGGAATTCTCTCTCAAAGGCTTCGAGGTGGGTTGCTCTCAAACGACAAAAGCCGTACTCTAACTCTGAGCAGCCAACCGTTTATGGTTGTAGGGGGTGGGCTATTTATAGACACTAGGAAACCCGACCTGATTTGTCCGAAATGACCCTGGGTCACTAAGGAACTAACACGTGTTCCAACGGTCAGATTTCAAACACACACGACAACTTTACTTGGGCTACAAGCAAGGCTGACTTGTCCGACTCTGGACAAGATTCGCTCTCATAGTCTTCACTCGAAGACATAGGTTTTGGTTAAGCATCACTTCAGTCATTCTGACTGGTTCTCTTGGACCCCACTTAACAGTACGGTGGTTCCTATGACTCAATAAAGAAGAAAAAGAACTATGAAAGATCTGAGTCTTCGAGCTCCATAGGCTTCATGCGATGTCTTCTCTTGTCATAGTCTTCAATGAGAATATCTTCATATACCACCTTTGACATCAATGTCTTCATACATTTTTAGGGGTCATCTCTGGTAGGAAAACCGATTCAATGAGGGACTTCTACATGTGTTATCCTGCAATTCTCACAAACACATTAGTCCCTCAACTAGGTTTGTCGTCAATACTCCAAAACCAACTAGGGGTGGCACTAGATGCACTTACACAATCTCGTTACCGGCAAGTCTCTTTACTCATTCTGTAATGCACTATCCCACAACTAACTCATTAGTTGTATTGCTTGCAAGGCTTATAGTGATGTGTATTACCGAGAGGGCCCAGAGATACCTCTCCGACAATCGGAGTGATAAATCCTAATCTTGATCTATGCCAACTCAACAAGTACCATTGGAGACACTTGTAGAGCACCTTTATAATCACCCAGTTACGTTGTGACGTTTGGTAGCACACAAAGTGTTCCTCTGGTATTTGGGAATTGCATAATCTCATAGTCATAAGAACATGTATAAGTCATGAAGAAAGCAATAGCAGTAAACAAAAATGATCAAGTGCTAATCTAACGGAATGGGTCAAGTCAATCACATCATTCTCCTAATGATGTGATCCCATTGATCAAATGACAACTCATGTCTATGGCTTAGGAAACTTAACCATCTTTGATCAATGAGCTAGTCAAGTAGAGGCACACTAGTGACACTATGTTTGTCTATGTATTCACACATGTATTATGTTTCCGGTTAATACAATTCTAGCATGAATAATAAACATTTATCATGAAATAAGGAAATAAATAATAACTTTATTATTGCCTCTAGGGCATATTTCCTTCACTTGCAACACAGACAAGAACTCCTTCTTTGACTGTTCCATTATGAACTACTTCAAAATCTTGTCAAGGTATGTACTCATTGAAAAAAACTTATCAAGCGTCTTGATCTATCTCTATAGATCTTGATGCTCAATGTGTAAGCAGCTTCACCGAGGTCTTTCTTTGAAAAACCCCTTTCAAACACTCCTTTATGCTTTCCAGAAAATTCTACATCATTTCCGATCAACAATATGTCACTCACATATACTTATCAGAAAGGTTGTAGTGGTCCCACTCACTTTCTTGTAAATACAGGCTTCACCGCAAGTCTGTATAAAACCATATGCTTTGATCACTTTATCAAACATATATTCCAACTATGAGATGCTTGCACCAGTCCATAGATGGATCGCTGGAGCTTGCACACTTTGTTAGCACCTTTAGGATTGACAAAACCTTCTTGTTGCATCATATACAACTCTTCTTTAAGAAATCCAGTAAGGAATGCAGTTTTGATATCCATTTGCCAGATTTCATAAAATATGACAATTGCTAACAAGATTCGGACAGACTTAAGCATCGCTACGAGTGAGAAAATCTCATCGTAGTCAACATCTTGAACTTGTCGAAAACCTTTTGCGACAATTCAAGCTTTGTAGATAGTAACACTACTATCAGTGTCTGTCTTCCTCTTGAAAATCCATTTATTATTAATGGCTCATCAATCAACGAGCAAGTCAATCAAAGTCCATACTTTGTTCTAATACATGGATCTCATCTCAGATTTCATGGCTTCAAGCCATTTCGCGGAATCTGGGCTCATCGTCGCTTCCTCATAGTTCGTAGGTTCGTCATGGTCAAGTAACATCACCTCCAGAATAGGATTACCGTACCACTCTGGTGTGAAACGTATTCTGGTTGACCTACGAGGTTCGGTAGTAACTTTATCTGAAGTTTCATGATCATCATCATTAAATTCCTCACTAATTGGTGTAGGAATCACTAGAACTGATTTCTGTGTTGAACTACTTTCCAATTCGGGAGAAGGTACAATTACCTCATCAAGTTTTACATTCCTCCCAATCACTTCTTTCGAGAGAAACTTCTTCTCTAGAAAGGATCCATTCTTAGCAATGAATATCTTGCCTTCGGATCTGCGATAGAAGGTGTACCCAACAGTTTCCTTTGGGTATCCTATGAGGATGCATTTCTCTGATTTGGGTTCGAACTTATCAGGTTGAAACTTTTTCACATAAGCATCATAGCCCCAAACTTTAAGAAATGACAGCTTAGGTTTCTTGCTAAACCACAATTCATATGGTGTTGTCTCAACGGATTTAGATGGTGCCCTATTTAACATTAATGCAACTATCTCTAATGTATAACCCCAAAACGATAGTGATAAATTGGTAAGAGACATATTGCACCATATCTAATAATGTACGGTTATGATGTTCGGACACACCATTACGCCGTGGTGTTCCAGGTGGCGTGAGTTGCGAAACTATTCCACATTGTTTCAAATGAAGACCAAACTCGTAACTCAAATATTCTCCTCCACGATTAGATCGCAGAAACTTTATTTTCTTGTTACGATGATTTTCCACTTCACTCTGAAATTCTTTGAACTTTTCAAATGTTTCAAACTTATGTTTCATCAAGTAGATATACCCATATCTACTCAAATCATCTGTGAAGATCAGAAAATAACGATACCCGCCGCGAGCCTCAACACTCATTGGATTGCATACATCAGTATGTATTATTTCCAATAAGTCAGTTGCTTGCTCCATTGTTCCGGAGAACGGAGTTTTAGTCATCTTGCCTACGAGGCATGGTTCGCAAGGATCAAATGATTCATAATCAAGTGATTCCAAAAGCCCATCAGCATGGAGTTTCTTCATGCGCTTTACACCAATATGACCTAAACGGCAGTGCCACATATAAGTTGCACTATCATTATTAACTTTGCATCTTTTGGCTTCAGTATTATGAATATGTGTATTACTATGATCGAGATTCAATAAACCATTCACCTTGGGTGTATGACCTCAGAAGGTTTTGTTCATGTAAACAGAATAACAATTATCCTTGACTTAAATGAATAACCATATTGCAATAAACATGATCCAATCATATTGTGCTCTATGCAAACACCAAATAATATTTATTTTAGGTTCAAAACTAATCCCGAAGGTAAAGGGAGTGTGCGATGGTGATCTTATCAACCTTGGAATCACTTCCAACTCACATCATCACCTCACCCTTAACTAGTCTTTGTTTATTTTGCAACTCCCATTTTGAGTTACTACTTTTAGTAACTGAACCAATATCAAATACTGAGGTGTTGTTATAAACACTAGTAAAGTAGACATCAATAACATGTATATCAAATATATACTTTTGTTCACTTTGCCATCCTTCTTATCCGCCAAGTATCTAGGGAAGTTCCACTTCCAGTGACCATTTCCTTTGCAGTAGAAGCACTCGATTCCAGGCTTGGGTCTAGCTTTGAGCTTCTTCATGGGAGCAGCAACTTGCTTGCTATTCTTCTTTGAAGTTCCTCTTTCTTTCCCTTTGCCCTTTTTCTTGAAACTAGTGGTCTTGTTAACCATCAACACTTGATGCTATTTCTTGATTTCTACCTTCGCCGATTTCAGCATCGCGAAGAGCTTGGGAATTACTTTCGTTATCCCTTGCATATTATAGTTCATCACTAAGTTCTAGTAACTTGGTGATAGTGACTAGAGAACTTTGTCAATTACTATCTTTCTGGAAGATTAACTCCCACTTGATTCAAGCAACTGTAGTACTCAGACAATCTGAGTACATGCTCACTGGTTGAGCTATTCTCCTCCATCTTGTAGGCAAAGTATTGTCAGAGGTCTTCTACCTCTCGACACGGGCATGAGTATGAAATACCAATTTCAACTCTTAGAACACCTTATATGCTCTGTGGCATTCAAAAGAATTTTTGAAGTCCCGGTTCTAAGCCGTAAAGCATGGTGCACTAAACTATTAAGTAGTCATCATACTGAGCTTGTCAAACATTCATAACGTTTGCATCTGCTCCTGCAACAGTTCTGTCACCTAGTGGTGCATCAATGACATAATACTTCTGTGCAATATTGAGGATAATCCTCAGATCACAGAGGTAGTCCGCATCATTTTTACTAACATCTTTCAACTTATTTTTCTCTAGGAACATATCAAAAATAAACGTGGAGCTACATCACGAGCTATTGATCTACAACATAGTTATGCAAATACTACCAGGACTAAGTTCATGATAAATTAAAGTTCAATTTAATCATACTAGCACATATGCCCATGCGTTGCAACAGGAGATAAAATAGTATGCATTTAAAGTCAATGAGAATTATATGTGCAAGCAAAACCCTGCATGCGCATGAAAAATGAACATTTAGTTTCTCGGTTCCGGCGCGTGTGAAGGAATCAATTCGCTATTTTTTTCATTCATTGATTGAGGGCATTTAAGAGAAGACCCATGAGTTATTCAATATACTCTTCCTTTCAATTCTTTTCAATCGAGGGGATTTCAAGGTATGTAGTTTCTGAATATTCTAGGAAACATGAACAATGTTTTAAATACTGAATAGCTTTTTGGAAATTATGTACACTTTTGAAGAAACGCGAACAAAATATGAAAGGGAACATATTTTAAAATTCACAAACATTTTTTGAAAACACCAATTTTTTGACATGAACATTATTTGAATTTGTGAATAATTTTTTTAAACAGGAATAAATATTTTAGAAAATATGTATATTTTATACACTAACATTATTTTTAATTTTGAAAATTTCACTAAATAAGAACATTCTTTGAATTCGGAGCATTTTTTTAAAATGCCATTTTCTTTTTAGAAATCTCGAATAATCTTGTAAAGCAATATTATTTGAAAAAATGGGAAACTTTAAAAGTTCCGAATATTTTTCAAAATGGCAACAAAGTTTTGGAATTCTGAACATTTTCCAAAATTTGGTTTTGTAATTCTGAATGTTTTTTGAGAATTTTTTACTTACGAAATAAATTCTAAAAGAAAAATAAACTTGGAAGTGAAAAAAGATATAGGGAAATGAGAATAAAAATAGAAGTAAAACACAGAAAAAAATGGGCCAGCGTATTATTGGTCGTCCTGTGCGAAACTCTGACTATTTGTCGCCCTGTGCCGAAAATAGAAATTCACCAGCTGCGAGGGCAGAAAAATAAGTGGGTTGGCTTTGCTGGGCCACAGCGCGTGGCCCATGTGCGTAAAATCTTTTCTAGTAGACAAACGCATAAGAATTTAGTACCACCTCGGATAAAAAAATCTTTTCGGCGGTGAACGGATGAAAAATTTGGCGAAACACACCTTGCTTTATTAGTAGGTATAGATTATTTAAGAACTCCCACTTAGATAGACATCCCTCTAATCATCTAAGTGATCATGTGATCCATATCAACTAAACCATGTCCAATCATCACGTGAGATGGAATAGTTTTCAATGGTGAACATCACTATGTTGATCATATCTACTATATGATTCACGCTCGATGTTGGGGATATTACTATTGGACATAAACCGGCCAAGAGAGGCCGGGTTATCCTCATGATGATTATCTTATTTGAAGCCCATGAAGACATGAATGATGGCGCTTCATGAAGGCCGAAGGCCCAAAGGCGGGTTAAGGCTTGTAGACGTAAACCGATATTGATGTATGCTTGTATGATAAGTTAGGAGTAGAGACCGAACCGGAGACATTTATGATCCAGCATCGGGACTCTGTAAACCGGCTGGCGTCGACCTACGTATATAAAGGGACGACCCGGCGGCGGTTTAGGGACAACACACAACAACTCAAGAGCCAGGCAAAGCGGATTCTCTCCCTGGTCATCGAAACCCTAGCAATTCCATCACAACTAGAGTAGGCTTTTACCTTCATCGTAAGGGGCCGAACCAGTATAAACTCTCGCGTCATTTGCCTGCTTTAAACCCCTTTAAGCTAACCCGTAGCGATGGCTCCATGACTAAGTCCTTTCGCAAGGACATCTGCCGTGACAAAACCATGACAGTTGGCGCCCACCGTGGGGCTATCGCACAATGGTTTCGAGTTCTTGAAGGGCAGCTTCGAAGGACTCAAGGGATACGCTATGGGCCGGATGACTAAAAGTCGTCGCGGCAAGCTCTACATCGACGATGCAGGATGGAGTCCCGAGGCCGGCTCAATTGAGTATGGGTACCGGGTCCCCTTTGGTGGAATTCACGTCTTCATCGGCAAGATCGGCGAACCGGGCCCTAAGCCGGGCATCTGCACCAACATCATCGAGACGGCTCAGCGTGCAAGCTCTGCCCAGGTTCGGCCCGCCGTAAAGCATGTCTTCGTAGGTGTCATCCATGGAGCGGAATATGAGGACAGATCGGCATCTGGTGGCGAAACCGTTGTCCGCTCTGATGATGAGTCTTCAACCGGAGAGACCGAGTCACTGTACCAGCTGTAGGATGGCTGGATTAGTGGAGGTTCCGATGGCAACAGTATTCCGGACCCCCTTGATCTGCTAAGCCGGGTCGTGGTCTCCATGGCAGGTACACAATCAGCGCAGCACTCTTCTACCGTTGCGGCAATGATCTCCGGTTCAGCAACAGCAACACCAGTAGGGGCTCTGCACCGCCTCCGGCTCAGGTTTTGTCCGATTTGTTTGATGCTTTAGCAACGTTGCTGGCAGCAGAGGTGGACGCGGCAAACCGGGATCAGCACAATGCAGAGATTGCAAAGGTGAAGGATCAGATAACTCAAGCTAAGGCGGACCTGGCGACGGAGAACGCCAGGATGGCTATAGAGTGGGCCAAGTTAGAGGCTCAGGCCTACCGACTTATGCTGGATCAGAGTGCGTCAGATGATGTCATGAGAAGAAGATACCGGTGGCACCTCCTGCCGGTTTTTGAGGCAAGGAATCTCTTTAACACGCCAGGAGCGGGCACCAGCAACCAGCCCGTGGTAAACCTGGCGGAGGCACCTGGGACCAGGGCACCGGTTCAGCCTCGTGCGATGGATCCGCCGCATCCGCCTCATCAGAATGATATCCCATCACGACACGTCTCAACACCTCCGGGTCATTACTCTAACCCGTTGGATAACATCGTTGCCGCCGCTTCACGATTGGCAGCTCTCCCGATTGATGGCGAGTCCCCAGTAGCGGTTGAGACACGATAGGCTAGGGAGCTCCTTCAGACGGCTTTGACTCAGCAGCAGGCCTATTCATATAGCCGCGAAAGGATTCATTCTACTCCCCGCCCAAGCTGGAGCTACAGCAGGCATGTCGATGAACCAGCCGTATCAAGCAGTGCGAGGAATCGTAATCCGCCCCATGGCAATAACCCCACGGGTGGCGGTGGCAATGCCCAGGATGTAGTGGATCGCACTAGGGCACGTTGGGAAGCCGAGTTAGCGGCACAACACGAAGCTCCGGTTCGTCAACTCACGTCGGTTCGTCAGTTCACTCCGGTTCATCCAACAACACTGGTGGAACCAGGGGTTACCTCTAGTTCTTTGGGAGTGCCATGTCTTGTCCCAGCGATGCGCGATGTACGGTTACCCAAGGATTTCAAAGGCACGCGTAAGGTGCAAATTACACTGCCAATTTATCCCCTGAGTCATGGGTGGAGAGCTATGAGATGGCAATGGAGATGTTGGATGTGGACGAAGTGGCGTGTGCCAAATACTTTACCATGATGTTGGAGGGAACAACTCGCACATGGTTGAAAAATCTGCCAGCCAACTCTATTAGATCGTGGGCCGAGTTAAGGGCCCGGTTTATCCAGAACTTCAAAGATACGTGCAAGCAGCCCATGTCCATTATGGATTTAGCTGCCTGTGTCCAGGAGGAAGGAGAATCAAGAACCCACTGGGTGCGCCGGGTTTCAAAGATTTTACATTCATCAGACCGTATTAACGCTGACATAGCCGTTTTAACATTGGAAGGCAATTGCCGGTTTGCACCTTTGAAGCTAAAGTTGGGGCGGCTCAAACGCCATTGTAATGACAATGGAACACTTATGGCAGCTCTGGTAAAGTATGTCGACTCTAATAGTACCAAGGACCCCGAGTCTGATGATGACAAGACAGGGAAGGGAAAGAAGAGTGGTAGCACCAAGGGGTGCAGCATAACCCAGCGGGTCATGGGACCAATGGTAAACGCAAGGCAGATAATAGCTTGGACTTTGTGGCTAACACCAACACCCAGGATAACGGTCAGCGGCGCAAAGGCAAACCGCCCCAGCGGGGTGGAGGATCAGGCCCCAATCTGGAGCGCCTGTTAAACCAGCCTTGCCCAAAGCACGGATCAAAGGAGAGGCCAGCTACGCATCTTTGGAAGGATTGCTTCATCATGCGGGAGTTCAAAAATTCAAATCTCTTTCAATATGACAATGGACCGCCCGGCGGTTCAGGAGGTGGTTTCCATGGGTCGGGTTATGGTGGTGGCAGTTCTGGTTCAGGGTTCCAGGGCAACCAAACCGTACATGGCCATCAAAGCAGCCAGGGCAACTAGTGAGGTTACAACCATCAGGGGAATCAGCAGCAGCAGCAATCGGGTTATCAAAGCAATCCAAAGCAGTTGAATAGTGGGCAGTACCATGTCTTCACCACTAGCTTATGTAAGCGCGATCAGAAGCTTCATAAAAGAGCCGTGAACTCCGTTGAACTGGCAATACCTTGTTATCTGCGCTGGTCTGAACAGCCCATCCTGTGGGGTCGAGAGGATCATCCACCCCGGGTTGACAATCCGGGTCATCTAGCTTTAGTGGTGGCACCTCAGGTTGGGGGGTACAAATTTACCAAGGTACTTATGGATGGAGGAAGCAGTATCAATATCCTTTACTATGAAACCTTTCGTCGCATGGGGTTAACAGATAAGAATCTTAAACCGTCGAACACTGTGTTTCATGGGGTAGTGCCTGGTAAATCGGCATACCCAGTTGGCAAGATAGCTCTGGAAGTTGCTTTTGGAGACGATCATGATTCAAGATTAGAGGTGTTGACTTTTGAAGTGGTGAAAATCAAGAGTCAATATCACGCCCTGTTCGGACGCCCGGCTTATGCTAAGTTCATGGCAAGGCATTGTTATGCTTATTTGCAGCTTAAGATGTCGGGTCATAAGGGGACCATCACGGTGCATGGGAGCCGGAAGATTGCTTTGGAATGTGAAGAAGGTGATGTGGCTTATGCTGAGTCGGTTTGTGCCACGGAGGAGCTGAAATTTTATAAGGACAATGTTGATCCGACAGATATGACTTCTCTGAAAAAGCCAACTAGTGAGCATGATCCGGCGCTGAAATTTAAATCGGCTGAGGAGACTAAGCTAGTTTACTTTGTTCCTGGCGATTCATCCAAGCAGTTCAGCATCAGCGCTAACCTGGATCCGAAATAGGAAAGCACGCTCATCGAGTTCATCCATGAGAACCGGGACATCTTTGCATGGAAGCCTTCTGACATGCCAGGTGTACCGAGGGAACTCGCTGAGCACACCCTTAATATAGATCCTAAGTTTAAACCGGTCAAGCAGCTTCTTTGCCGCTTCAACGAAGAAAGGCGTAAAGCTATTGGTGAGGAGGTAGCCCGGCTTTTGGCAGCAGGGTTTATTGTGGAGGTCTTTCACCCTGAGTGACTAGCCAATCCGGTGCTAGTACTTAAGAAAACGGCACTTGGCGTATGTGTGTGGATTACATAGACTTAAACAAAGCCTGTCCAGCTGACCCCTTTGCTCCCCCTCGTATCGATCAAATTATTGATGCTACAACAGGTCGTGATCATTTGTGTTTTCTGGATGCTTATTCTGGTTATCATCATATCAAAATGGCAGTTAAGGACTGGGAGAAGACAACCTTCATAACTCCCTTTGGAGCCTTCTGCTATGTATCTATGCCTTTCGGGCTCAAGAGTGCCCAGGCAACTTATCAACGCTGTGTCCAGAATTGTCTGCATAAACAGATTGGGCGCAATGTACATGCATATGTGGATGACATTGTGGTCAAGTCCAGAAAGGAGGAGACATTGATAGATGACTTGAAGGAAACTTTTGATAACCTCCGGGTTTATAAGATGATGCTTAATCCAGCCAAATGTGTCTTTGGTGTACCGGCAGGCAAGCTTTTGGGTTTTCTGGTGTCTAACAGGGGCATTGAAGCTAATCCGGAGAAGATCACGGCTATCACGTCTCTGGCTAAACCGGCGTGCATTAACGATGTTCAACGCTTGGCGGGCCGGATTGCGGCCTTACACCGGTTTATCAGTCGCCTTGGAGAGAAGGCTATCCCTTTGTATTAGATGCTAAAGAAAATGGATCACTTCGTCTGGAGTGATGCTGCCGATGAAGCGCTTGAAGATCTGAAAAGACAGTTAGCCAAGCCACATGTCCTTGCAGCTCCGGTTGATAAGGAGCCCTTATTGCTGTATGTGGCTGCTAATGCCCGAGCTGTTAGTGTGGCTATTGTTGTGGAGCGCAAGGATGTTGGGAAAGAGTATCCGGTTCAACGGACGGTTTATTATATCAGCGAGGTGCTTATCGAGTCCAAACAGAGATACCCACATTGGCAGAAGCTGGTGTATGGAGTTTTTATGGCAAGCCGGAAGCTCAAGCATTATTTTCAGGGTCATCCTATCACAGTGGTCAGTTCATCCCCCTTGGGAGATATCATCCAAAACAGAGAAGCAACTGGCCGGATTGCTAAATGGGCTATTGAGCTTGGACCTCACGGGCTAAAGTATACACCTCGCACAACAATCAAATCCCAAGCACTTGTGGACTTCATCAATGATTGGACAGAGTCGCAAGCACCGGAGGAAAAGCTAGACAACACTTATTAGACTATTCATTTTGATGTGTCCAGGCAATTGGACGGCTCGGGGGCTGGAGTCATATTAACTTCCTCGTGGGCTGGAGTCATATTAACTTCCCCACGAGGTGATAAGTTTTGTTATGTTCTCCGTTTAATGTTCCCTTGTACTAACAATGCAGCTGAGTATGAGGCCTTGCTCCATGGTCTTCGGATGGCTAAGGAAATGAACTTAAGCCAGGTTAAGTGCTTTGGTGACTCGGACCTGGTGTCTCAGCAGGTATCTGGCACTTGGGATTCCAAGGATCCACTCATGGCAGCATATAGACGAGAGGTGGATGCAGTGGCTGGTCATTTCAAGGGTTATCAAGTGGACCATATAGACCGGCAGAAGAATGAAACAGCAGACGCTTTAAGTCGCTTAGGCTCTCAACGTAAACCGGTGCCACCCAATACCTTTCTCGATGTACTGCATAATCCGTCAATTAAGATACCTACGGAGGAGGATTTGGGTGTGCCCGACCCGGAGGCTCAATTGGTGGCAGCTCTTCATGTTATTCCGGATTGGACGGTCCCGTACCTGGCATACATGAACCGGGGCGAGTTACCAGACGACGAAACCTTGGCCCGACACATAATCCGGCAATCCAAGTCAATGACCATTGTCAATGGGGAGCTACATCATTGTAGTGTCACAGGAGCATTTCAGCATTGTGTCTCTCCTCAAGAAGGTTGTGAGATTTTGCGTGAGATCCACGAGGGAGATTGTGGTCACCATGCCGGTTCAAAATCCTTGGTGGCTAAGGCCTTTCGTCACGGCTTGTATTGCTTGACGGCTCATGCTGATGCTGAGGATTTGGTAAAGAGGTGTGATGGTTGTCAAAAGTTTGCAGGCCGCGCTCATGTTCCGGATCAAGAATTAAGAATGATTCCAATAACTTGGCCGTTTGCAACTTGGGGGCTCGATATGGTTGGACCTTTTAAGAGGTCCAAGGACAAGAAGACCCACATGCTGGTGGCGGTTGATAAGTTTACCAAGTGGGTCGAGGCAGAGCCAGTCAGTAAGTGTGATGCTGCCACGATGGTTCAATTCATCAAAAAGGTGATATTCCAGTTTGTTTTTCCACGCATCATTATCACTGATAATGGTACTAATCTGTTGAAGGGTGCTATGGAAGAATTTTGTCAACGTGAGCACATCCGGCTTGACGTGTCATCAGTGGCTCACCCCCAATCTAATGGTCAAGCAGAAAGGGCCAATCAAGAAATTTTGCGAGGTATCAAACCCCGGCTTATGGTTCCTTTAAAGCGGACGCCGGTTTGTTGGGTGGAGGAGTTACCTTCCGTGTTATGGAGCATCAATACCACACCAAACAGGTCTACGTGTTACACGCCTTTCTTCATGGTTTATGGAGCAGAGGCAGTTCTCCCTAGTGACATACGTCATGACTCGCCCCGTGTGGCAGCTTATGTTGAAGCTGATAATGAAAAAGCACGTCAGGACTCATTGGACCTGTTAGATGAGGAGCGTGATCTTGTGGCGGCATGTTCTGCGATTTATCAACAAGATCTGCGACGTTATCACAGCCGTCGGGTTAAAACCAAAACTTTTCAAGAAGGCGATCTGGTGCTCCGGCTCATCCAGGATCAGACTGATATGCACAAGTTATCCCCACCTTGGGAAGGGCCTTTTGTGGTCAGCAAAAATTTGCACAATGGATGATACTACCTTATCGATGTTCGAGAGCATAAGGACTCACGTAAATCGGAGGAGGAGACCCAGTGGCCGTGGAATATAGTTCATCTTCGGCCTTACTATACTTGAGCCATAGGCTCTTTTTTATGTACATAATTATGACAATGTATATACTATGATCAATATAATAAATCAGAACCTCAGCTAAAGCGGGGTCTCTGTTGTTTTTACATCATGTGTGTTTACATGGAGGTTTTGTTTACAAAGCGGAATTCTGTTGATCCGGCTTGTAAAGCCACACATATAAAGGGAAATCACTAGGGGGCTTGGTCATATCTGAACCTTAGCTACACCTCTTGATCGGCTTAGGGCCAAAGGGAAATCACTAGGGGTCTTGGTTGTATTCACACCATAGCTACACCTCTTGATAGGCTAAAGGCCAAAAGGAAATTATGTGGGGCCAAAGAGAGTGTTGCACTAGCACAACTCAAACATAGGCACCCATCAAGCACATCTCAAATATTGCTTGGGGGCTCTTTGCTTCTCAAAGAAAAAAGAGTCTGCACCCTGGCAATAGGCTATCAAGCCAGGCTTGGAAGCCAGGTGTATTCACCTAAAACCTCGGGTTATCCTACCTTTTTAATCAAGCAACTCCGTCCAGGTAAACCTGGTATGACCCATCAAACGTTTGACAAGTCAATCTCATAGACCCTGAACTTGTCAAAGTTAAAATGATGATTGGTTAAAGATTGAGGTCCATCTTAAAAGGCTTTTAAAAATGGTTTAACTCAGTGGCCTGGCAGCCCATGAAAAGCCTTGATTTAGGGCCTGGCAGCCCATGAAAAGCCTCGCATATTCTTCTTGTATTTTTTGCAAAGTGTTCCTTCTCTTTCGATAAATTTCATAAGTGTTTTCTGATAAACCGGAGTTTATTACAACCCGGCATGGCTTACAATGCTAAATTGTTAGTACATGATCAGTTATCATACGGCCTTTATTGTTCCGGTCTGGTTTTGACTACAAGTCACCAGTATTATATGGATAAAACCGGTGCTTATCATAACTCGGTACGGTTTTATCATAAACCGACAACCGGGAAGGAGTCATCTATACTCCGGCTTGGTGTCATCACCCTTTTATAATAGCCATGGGTCAAACAACGAGGTAACATGTATTCTTTATTTTATATCTGGTTGTTTTTAAACAGCCTTGGCTTTCCACCTAGCCTGTATATTTGGGCATTGTAAGTGCATCTAGTGCCACCCCTAGTTAGTTTTGGAGTATTGACAACAAACCTGGTTGAGGGACTAATGTGTTTGTGAGAATTGCAGGATAACACAGGTAGAAGTCCCTCATTGATTCAGTTTTCCTACGAGAGATGACCCCTAAAAAGTATGAAGACATTGAAGTCAAAGGAGGTATGTGAAGACATTCACATTGAAGACTGTGACAAGAGAAGACATCGCGTGAAGACTATGGAGCGTGAAGACTTAGTTGTTTCGTCGTTCTTTTTCTTCTTTGTTGAGTCATAGGAACCACGTACTATTAAGTGGGGTCCAAGTGAACCAGTCAGAATGACTGAAGTGATGCTTAACCAAAATCATATGTCTTCGAGCGAAGACAATAAGCGCAAATCTTATCCAAAGCTGGATAAGTCAGCTTTGCTTGTAGCTCAAGTAAAGTTGTCATGTGTGTTTGAAATCTGACCGTTGGAACACGTGTCAGTTCCTTAGTGACCCAGGGTCATTTCAGACAAATCAGGTCGGGTTGCCTAGTGGCTATAAATAGCCCACCCCCTACACCATAAATTGGTTGGCTGCTCAGAGGTAGTGTACGGCTTTGTCGTTTGAGAGCAACCCACCTCGAAGCCTTTGAGAGAGAATTCCTTGCAAGGACAAAGCCCTAAACACCCAGAGCCAAAGAGTGTTAGGCATAGCTGAAGTCTTCCTGTCTGTGTGATCTGAAGACTTATTACACTCGAGGACTGTGAATCCTCCAGCCGATTAGGCGTCGCGTTCTGAGCATCCAAGAGTCATTGTGGATCGCCGGTGAACGAAGTCTGTGAAGGTTTGGAAGTCTACCTTGAAGACTTACCAGAATGATTGGGCGAGGACTGGGTGTCCTTTAGCTCAAGGGGAATAAGGTGAAGACGCGGTCTTCTGAGTTGAATCTCAGCCTCCCTAACCAGACGTACAGTTGTCACAGCAACTGGAACTAGTCCAACAAATCATTGTCTTCAACGAGCCACTGGTTCTATCCTTCCCATCTCTTTATTTGCATATTGGTCCTTGTGAAGTCATTGCCTATTTGCATTATCTATTTGTCTTCACTATGTGACTGCTTGTTCTGATTGACTTCATACTATCTTCCGTCCTGATCTATACTGCCTAGCTGCTATTAGTCTTTGTGCCTTCATTTCATTGAATGCTTGACTATGGCTTGCTTAGTGTAGTCTACCTTCTGCTGCGTGGTAATAGGTTTATTTCTATCGTTTGTCTTTGAAACTTCCATGTTTTGAAGACTTTCATAAAAATCGCCTATTCACCCCCCTCTAGTCGATCACTAGCACTTTCAATTGGTATCAGAGCAAGGTACTCCCTTGTTCAGTGTGATTCGGTTTAACCACCTAGAGTTTTAGCTATGTCGACTGCAGGGATAATCAAAGTCTCCGCTGCGTGCCCAGTCTTTGATGGAACTGAATATCCCTACTGGAAGAATAAGATGTGCATGCATCTGGAAGCCACTGATGTCGACCTCTGGTATGTCGTCAAGAATGGCATTCCCAAGGCTGGTGAAGGTGTCACCGCTGCTGATGTCAAGAAGTTCGTTCAACTGGATTCCACTGCCAAGAACATCATCTGTGGTCATCTGACCAAAGGACAGTATGGCCGTGTGAGTGCTCTGGAAACATCCAAGCTAGTCTGGGACTGGCTCTCCAAGGTCAATGAAGGTGTCTCAACCCAGAGAGATCAAAGAATCAGTGTCCTTCGCAACCTCTTCAACCGCTTCAAGAGAAACGACAATGAGAATGTTCAGATCACGTTTGATCGACTCACTGACATCACAAATGAGCTTCAAGCCCTTGGCGCTACTGAGATCACCAAGCATGAAGTCGTCAAGACACTCCTGAGATCACTTGACAGCTCGTTTTACACCCTAGCCCTGATGATACAAGAATGCCCTGACTTCAAGACACTCGATCCGTCTGACATACTTGAAAGGCTCAACACACATGAGTTTTAGCTTTCTGAGAAAAGAGACATCTATGGTCCCAACTATGGACGAACTCGTGCTTTGAAGGCAAAAGTTGTTTCCTCATCTGAAGAAGAATCTGATTGCAGTTCTGATGATCCTGAAGACATTGGAAAGGAGCTTGCTATGCTTGTGAAGAAGTTCCAGAAATTCACCAAGAAGAAAGGCTTCAGAAAGTCGTCACGATCCAGCTCAAGGAATGATGAAGCTTCTGCTCATGACTACAAGAAGAGAACATGCCACAAGTGCAAGAAACCTGGTCACTACATCTCTGAGTGTCCGCAGTGGGACAACGAGAACAAGAAGAAGAAGAAGAAGAGCAAGGAATATGATTTTGACGACAAGAAGAAGAAGAAATACTCAAAGTATTCTTCCAAGTCTTCATCAAAGTCTTCATCACACAAGAAGAGCTCATCTGGCAAGGCTCGTGCGTTTGTTGGCAAGGAAATGGATTTAGAGGAGGAGTCTGCTTCTGAGGAGGCGGAGGTGGAGTCTGAGGAGGAGTCCGATTCTGGCGTTGTAAGTCTGGCTACAGCCTACGTTGCCAAGTTCATCTTCAACATTGAAGACAATGACTTCATCACCGACGTCGATGCTAATGACCAGGACAACTCCGCTCCCACCTACTGCTTCATGGCACGCGGTGCCAAGGGTATGACACCAGCTGCTTCAGAATGGATTATTGATAGTGGATGTACTAATCACATGACTGGCAAGCGAAGTCTTCTCATGGACTCAACCTTACGTCCATCTGACAAGAGTCACATCACATTTGTTGATACTGGTAAAAGCAAGGTATTGGTGTTGGAAATATGCCCTAGAGGCAATAATAAATTAGTTATTATTATTATATTTCATTGTTCATGATAATCCTTTATTATCCATACTATAATTGTATTGATAGGAAACTCAGATACATGTGTGGATACATAGACAACACCATGTCCCTAGTAAGCCTCTAGTTGACTAGCTCGTTGATCAATAGATGGTTACGGTTTCCTGACCATGGACATTGGATGTCGTTGATAACGGGATCACATCATTAGGAGAATGATGTGATGGACAAGACCCAATCCTAAGCCTAGCACAAAGATCGTGTAGTTCGTATGCTAAAGCTTTTCTAATGTCAAGTATCATTTCCTTAGACCATGAGATTGTGCAACTCCCGGATACCGTAGGAGTGCTTTGGGTGTGCCAAACGTCACAACGTAACTGGGTGGCTGTAAAGGTACACTACAGGTATCTCCGAAAGTGTCTGTTGGGTTGGCACGAATCGAGACTGGGATTTGTCACTCCGTGTAAACGGAGAGGTATCTCTGGGCCCACTCGGTAGGACATCATCATAATGTGCACAATGTGACCAAGGAGTTGATCACGGGATGATGTGTTACGGAACGAGTAAAGAGACTTGCCAGTAACGAGATTGAACAAGGTATCGGGATACCGACGATCGAATCTCGGGCAAGTATCATACCGATAGACAAAGGGAATTGTATACGGGATTGATTGAATCCTTAACATCGTGGTTCATCCGATGAGATCATCGTGGAGCATGTGGGAGCCAACATGGGTATCCAGATCCCGCTATTCGTTATTGACCGGAGAGTTGTCTCGGCCATGTCTGCATGACTCACGAACCCGTAGGGTCTACACACTTAAGGTTCGATGACGCTAGGGTTATAGGGAAAGTATGTACGGTTACCGAATGTTGTTCGGAGTCCCGGATGAGATCCCGGATGTCACGAGGAGTTCCGGAATGGTCCGGAGGTAAAGATTAATATATAGGAAGTATGGTTTTGGCCACCAAACTGTTTCGGGCATCACCAGTAGTGTACCGGGACCACCAGAGGGGTCCGGGGGTCCACCAGGTGGGGCCACCAGCCCCGGAGGCCTACATGGGCCAATAGTGGGAAGGGACCATCCCCTAGGTGGGCTGGGGCGCCTTCCACCAAGGCCCAAGGCGTCCTCAAGAGGAGAGGGGGCAAACCCTAGGCGCAGATGGGCCCTAAGGCCCACCCTAGGTGCGCCCCCCTCTCTCTCCCCCTTGGACGCCTCCCAGATGGGATCTGGGGGCTGCCGCCACCCCTAGGGAGGGAACCCTAGGTGGGGGCGCAGCCCCTCCCCTTCCCCTATATATAGTTGAGGTTTGGGGCTGCCCAACACATGTGATTTGCTCTCCCTGTTGGCGCAGCCCTACCCCTCTCCCTCCTTGTCTCTCGTAGTGCTTGGCGAAGCCCTGCTGGAGTCTCGCGCTCCTCCACCACCACCACGCCGTCGTGCTGCTGCTGGATGGAGTCTTCCCCAACCTCTCCTTCTCCCCTTGCTGGATCAAGGCGTAGGAGACGTCACCGGGCTGTACGTGTGTTGAACACGGAGGTGCCATCTGTTCGGCACTAGGATCATCAGTGATTTGGATCACGACGAGTACGACTCCATCAACCCCGTTCACTTGAACGCTTCCGCTTAGCGATCTACAAGGGTATGTAGATGCACTCTCCTTCCCCTCGTTGCTAGATTACTCCATTGATTGATCTTGGTGATGCGTAGAAAATTTTGAATTTCTGCTACGTTCCCCAACAGTGGCATCATGAGCTAGGTCTATGCGTAGTTTCTATGCACGAGTAGAACACAAAGCAGTTGTAGGTGTTGATTTTGTCAATTTACTTGCCGTTACTAGTCTTATCTTGATTCGGCGGCATCGTGGGATGAAGCGGCCCAGACCGACCTTACACGTACTCTTACGTGAGACTGGTTCCACCGACTGACATGCACTAGTTGCATAAGGTGGCTAGCGGGTGTCTGTCTCTCCCACTTTAGTCGGATCGGATTCGATGAAAAGGGTCCTTATGAAGGGTAAATAGAAATTGGCATATCACGTTGTGGTTTTGGCGTAGGCAAGAAACGTTCTTGCTAGAAACCTATAGCAGCCACGTAAAAACTTGCAACAACAATTAGAGGATGTCTAACTTGTTTTTGCAGCATATGCCTTGTGATGTGATATGGCCAAAAGGATATGATGAATGATATATGTGATGTATGAGATTGATCATGTTCTTGTAATAGGAATCACGACTTGCATGTCGATGAGTATGACAACCGGCAGGAGCCATAGGAGTTGTCCTAATTTATTTATGACCTGCGTGTCAACATAAACGTCATGTAATTACTTTACTTTATTGCTAAAGCGTTAGCCATAGTAGTAGAAGTAATAGATGACGAGACAACTTCAAGAAGACACGATGATGGAGATCATGATGATGGAGATCATGGTGTCGTGCCGGTGACAACGATGATCATGGAGCCCCGAAGATGGAGATCAAAAGGAGCAAAATGATATTGGCCATATCATGTCACTATTTGATTGCATGTGATGTTTATCATGTTTTACATCTTATTTGCTTAGAACGACAGTAGCTTAAATAAGATGATCCCTCACTAAAATTTCAAGAAAGGTATTCCCCCTAACTGTGCACCGTTGCGAAGGTTCGTTGTTTCGAAGCACCACGTGATGATCGGGTGTGATAGATTCTAACGTTCGAATACAACGGGTGTAAGCCAGATTTACACAGCAAAAACACTTAGGTTGACTTGACGAGCCTAGCATGTACAGACATGGCCTCGGAACACGGAAGACCGAAAGGTCGAGCATGAGTCGTATAGAAGATACGATCAACATGAAGATGTTCATCGATGTTGACTAGTCCGTCTCACGTGATGATCGGACACGGCCTAGTTGACTCGGATCATGTTTCACTTAGATGACTTGAGGGATGTCTATCTGAGTGGGAGTTCATTAGATGAACTCAATTATCATGAACATAGTCTAAATTGTCTTTGCAAATATGTTGTAGATAAATAGCTCACGTTGTAGCTCCCTGTTTCAATACGTTCCTAGAGAAAGATTAAGTTGAAAGATATTGTAAGCAATGATGTGGACTGGGTCCATAGTCCGAGGAGTGTCCTCACTGCTACACAGAAGGCTGCCGTCTTTGATGCACCGCTCGATGTGCAAACCCCTACAACGTCGTCTGTGGATGTTGTGAACACCTGACAGACACATCCTGATGACTACTTGATATTTTAGTGCACCATACTTTATGGCTTAGAATCGGGATTCCAATGAAGTTTTGAACGCCATAGAACATATGAGATGTTCCAAGAGCTAAAATTGGGATTTCAGGCTCATGCCCGTGTTGAGAGGTGTGAGACCTCTGACAAGTTCTTTTGTCAACAAGATGGAGGAGAATAGCTCAGCTAGTGAGCATGTGCTCAGAATGTCTGGGTGCAACAATCACTTAAATCAAGTGGGAGTTAAACTTCCGGATAAGATAGTGATTGATAGAGTTCTCTAGACACTATCACTAAGCTACTAGATCTTCGTGATGAACTATGACATGCAAGGGATGGAGTTGATCCCGGAGCTGTTCGCGGTGCTTAAGACCGCAAAAGGTAGAAATCAAAGAAGGAGCATCAAGTGTTGATGGTTTAACAAGACCACTGGTTTCAAGAAGGGAAAGGGCTAGAAGGGAAACTTCATGGATGGCAAACCAGTTGCCGCTCCAGTGAAGGAACCCAAGGTTGAACCCAAACCCGAGACTAAGTGCTTCTATTGTAAGGGGAACGGTCACTGGTAGCGGAATTACCCCAAATGCATGGTAGATAAGAAGGCTGGCAACTTTAACAAAGTATATACGTGTTATTAATGTGTACCTCGCTAGTACTCCTGGTAGCACCTGGGTATTGGATACCGGTTCAGTTGCTATTACTGGTGACTTGAAGCAAAAGCTACGGACTAAACGGAGACTGGCTAAGGGCGAGGTGACGATGTGTGTTGGAAGTGTTTCCAAAGTTGATGAGATCACCATCGCACGCTCCATATGCCTTCGGGATTAGTATTGAACCTAGATAAATGTTATCAGGTGTCTACGTTGAGCATGAATATGATTAGATCATGTTCATTGCAATACGGTCATTCATTTAAGTTAGAGAATAATGGTTATTCTGTTTACATGAATGATACCTTTCATGGTCATGCACCCTATGTGAATGGTTCATTGAATCTCGGTCGTGGTAATACACATGTTCATGCCAAAAGATGTAGAGTTAATAATGATAGTACCACTTTCTCGTGGCACTGCCGCTTAGGTCATATTGGCGTAAGATGCATGAAGAAACTCCATGTCGATGGATGTTTGGAGTCACTTGATTTTGAATCACTTGACACATGCGAGCCATGCCTCATGGGCAGGATGACTAAGACCCCGTTTTCAGGTATAATGAAACGGGCAAGTGACTTGTTGGAAATCATACATGCTGATGCGTGTGATCCAATGAGAATTGAAGTGTGCGGTGGATATTGCTATTTTCTCATCTTCACTGACGATTTGAGTAGATATAGGTATATTTACTTAATGAAGCACAAGTCTGAAACGTTTGAAAAGTTCAAGCGATTTCAGAGTGAAGTTAAGAATCATCATAACAAGAAGATCAAATTCCTACGATCTGATCAATGAGAATATCTGAGTTATGAGTTTGGCAAACACTTAAGACATTGTGGAATTGTTTCACAGTTGAAGCCACCTGGAACACCACTGGGTTATGGTGTGTCCGGACGTCGTAATCGAACCTTATGAGATATGGTGCGATCGATGATGTCTCTTATCAATCTACCATTTTCATTTTGAGGTTATGCGTTAGAGACAGCTGCATTCACTTTAGATAGGACACCATCTAAGTCCATTGAGACGACGTCGTAAGAATATGGTTTGGCAAGAAACCAAAGTTGTCGTTTCTTAATGTTTGGGGCTGTGATGCTTAAGGCTTCAGCCGGAGAAGCTCGAACCCAAAGCGGACAAACACATCTTCATAGGATACCCAAGGGTGACAGTTGGGTATACCTTCTATCTCAGATCTGAGGGAAAATTGTTTGTCGCTAAGAACGGGTCCTTTCTCGAGAAGGAGTTTCTCTCGAAAGAATTGAGTGGGAGGAAGATAGAACTTGATAAGGTTGTCGAACCTTATTTCAACCAAAGAGTGATGCAACACAGAAAGATGTTTTCTGTGGAGCCTACATCTGTTGAATAGGAAGTTAATGATAGTGATCATGAAGCTTTGGATCAAGTTGTTATCGAACCTCGTAGGTCGACAAGGATATGTACTACTCCTAAGTGGTACGGTAATCATGTCTTAGATATCATGTTGTTAGACAATAATGAACCTACGAGCTATGGAGAAGCGATTGTGGGCCCGTATTCCGACAAATGGTTAGAAGCCATGAAATCTAAGATAGGATCCATATATCAGAACAAAGTATGGACTTTGGTGGACTTGCCCGGTGATCGGCAAGCCATTGAGATAAATGGATCTTTAAGAAGAAGACGGACGTGGGCAGTAATGTTACCGTCTATGAAGCTCGACTTGTGGGAAAGAGTCTTCTCACAAGTTCAAGGAGTTGACTACGATGAGAATTTCTCACCCGTAGCGATGCTTAAGTCCGTCGGAATCATGTTAGCACTAGCTGTATTTTTCTATTATGAAATCTTACAGATGGATGTCAAAACAAGTTTTCTTACCAGTTTTCATAAGAAAAGTTGTATGTGATACAATAAAAGGTTTTGTCGATCCTAAGGATGCTAAAAGGTATGCTGGCTCCAGCAATCCTTCTATGGACTAGAGCAAGCATCTCGGAATCAGAATACATGCTTTGATGGAGTGATCAAAGCTTTTAGGTTTATACAATGTTTGCTAGAAACTTGTATTTACAAGAAAGTGAGTGGGAGCACTACAACATTTCTGATAAGTATATGTGGATGACATATTGTAAGATCCGAAATAATGTAGAATTTCTGGAAAGCATAAACGATTGTTTGAAGAGTGTTTTTCAAAGGAAGACCTAGATAAAGCTGCTTACATATTGGGCATCAAGATCTATAGAGATAGATCAAAACGCCTGATGATACTTTCAAAGAACGCACACCTTGACATGTTTTTGAAGGAGTTCAAAATAGATCAGTCAAAGAAGGGGTTCTTACCTGAGTTGTAAGATGTGAAGTTGAGTAAGACTCAAAGATTGACCACGGCAGAAGAAAGAGGAAGGACGAAGGTTGTACCCTATGCTCTTGTCATAGGCTCTATACGGTATGCCATGCTGAGTACCGCACCTGATGTGTGCCTTGCCACATGTCTGGCAAGAGGGTACAAAGGTGATCTAGGAGTAGATCACCAGATAGCGGTCAAAATTATCCTTAGAGGAATAAGGAAATGTTTCTCGGTTATGGAGGTGATAAAGAGTTCGACGTAAAGAGTTACGTCGATGCAAGCTTAACACCTATCCGGATAGCTCTGAGTAGAGATACCGGATACGTATAATGGAGCAATAATTTGGAATAGCTCCAAGTGGAACGTGGTAGCAGCATCTACGATATAAAGTTTTGCGAAATACATAGGGATCTGAATATGGCAAGACCCGTTGACTACAACCTCTCTCACAAGCATAACATGATCAAACCCAGAACCCTGTGAGTGTTAATCACATGGCGATATGAACTAGATTATTGACTCTAGTGCAAGTGGGAGACTGTTTGAAATATGCCCTAGAGGCAATAATAAATTAGTTATTATTATATTTCATTGTTCATGATAATCGTTTATTATCCATGCTATAATTGTATTGATAGGAAACTCAGATACATGTGTGGATACATAGACAACACCATGTCCCTAGTAAGCCTCTAGTTGACTAGCTCGTTGATCAATAGATGGTTACGGTTTCCTGACCATGGACATTGGATGTCGTTGATAACGGGATCACATCATTAGGTGGACAAGACCCAATCCTAAGCCTAGCACAAAGATCGTGTAGTTCGTATGCTAAAGCTTTTCTAATGTCAAGTATCATTTCCTTAGACCATGAGATTGTGCAACTCCCGGATACCGTAGGAGTGCTTTGGGTGTGCCAAACGTCACAACGTAACTGGGTGGCTGTAAAGGTACACTACAGGTATCTCCGAAAGTGTCTGTTGGGTTGGCACGAATCGAGACTGGGATGTGTCACTCCGTGTAAACGGAGAGGTATCTCTGGGCCCACTCGGTAGGACATCATCATAATGTGCACAATGTGACCAAGGAGTTGATCACGGGATGATGTGTTACGGAACGAGTAAAGATACTTGCCGGTAACGAGATTGAACAAGGTATCGGGATACCGACGATTGAATCTCGGGCAAGTATCATACCGATAGACAAAGGGAATTGTATACGGGATTGATTGAATCCTTGACATCGTGGTTCATCCGATGAGATCATCGTGGATCATGTGGGAGCCAACATGGGTATCTAGATCCCACTATTCGTTATTGACCGAAGAGTTGTCTCGACCATGTCTGCATGACTCACGAACCCGTAGGGTCTACACACTTAAGGTTCGATGACGCTAGGGTTATAGGGAAAGTATGTACGCGGTTACCGAATGTTGTTCGGAGTCCCGGATGAGACCCCAGACGTCACGAGGAGTTCCGGAATGGTCCGGAGGTAAAGATTAATATAGGAAGTATGGTTTTCGCCACCGGAAATGTTCCGGGCATCACCGGTAGTGTACCGGGACCACCGGAGGGGTTCAGGGGTCCACCAGGTGGGGCCACCAGCCCCGGAGGCCTACATGGGCCAATAGTGGGAAGGGACCATCCCCTAGGTGGGCTGGGGCGCCTCCCACCAAGGCCCAAGGCGTCCTTAAGAGGAGAGGAGGCAAACCCTAGGCGCAGATGGGCCCTAAGGCCCACCCTAGGTGCGCCCCCCTCTCTCTCCCCCTTGGCTGCCTCCCAGATGGGATCTGGGGGCTGCCGCCACCCCTAGGGAGGGAACCCTAGGTGGGGGCGCAGCCCCTCCCCTTCCCCTATATATACTTGAGGTTTGGGGCTGCCCAACACATGTGATTTGCTCTCCCTGTTGGCGCAGCCCTACCCCTCTCCCTCCTTGTATCTCGTAGTGCTTGGCGAAGCCCTGCTGGAGTCCCGCGCTCCTCCACCACCACCACGCCGTCGTGCTGCTACTGGATGGAGTCTTCCCCAACCTCTCATTCTCCCCTTGCTGGATCAAGGCGTAGGAGACGTCACCGGGCTGTACGTGTGTTGAACACGGAGGTGCCGTCTGTTCGGCACTAGGATCATCGGTGATTTGGATCACGACGAGTACGACTCCATCAACCCCGTTCACTTGAACGCTTCTGCTTAGCGATCTACAAGGGTATTTAGATGCACTCTCCTTCCCCTCATTGCTAGATTACTCCATAGATTGATCTTGGTGATGCGTAGAAAATTTTGAATTTCTGCTACGTTCCCCAACAATTGGGTCTAGGTAGAGTTGCAATCTCAAGGGATCAGCACATGGATAAAGTGATGCTTGTTGAATCCCTTGGTTTCAACTTAATGTCTGTCTCAATGTTTTGCGATTTAAACATGATTGTGATGTTTGGAAAATATCATTGCCTTATTCTAATGGAATCTGACAAGTCTCTAGTCTTTGAAGGGTATCGGAAAGATGATTTGTACATGGTAGATTTCTCAGCAGGACCACAACTTGCCGTGTGTATTCTTGCAAAAGCTTCAGAATGCTGGCTCTGGCATCGGAGGCTAGGGCATGCTCGCATGAGGAACTTGCACACTCTTGCAAAGAAGAAGCATATCATAGGCATCGAGGGCGTCAAGTTCAAGAAGGATCACTTATGCGGTGCCTGCGAAGCTGGAAAGATGTCGAGGGCCAAGCATCCCTTGAAGATAATCATGACAATGACTCAACCCTTCGAACTGCTACACATGGACCTCTTCGGTCCCACTCACTACTCAACTCTTACTACTACTGCTTGTCTCTATGGCTTCGTCATTGTTGATGATTATTCAAGATATACATGGGTGCATATAATTCTCTACAAGACTGAAGTGCAGGATGTCTTCAGACGTTTCGCCAATCGAGCCATGAACAACTATGGCATCAAGATCAAGCACATCAGAAGTGGCAATGGCACTGAATTCAAGAACACCGGCCTCGACACTTATCTTGATACTTTGGGCATCACTCATGAGTTCTTAGCTTCGTACACGCCGCAGCAGAATGGCATCGTGGAACGCAAGAACAGAACACTCATTGAGATGGCTCGGACGATGCGCGATGAATACAAGACTCCAAGAAAGTTCTGGCCTGAAGCCATTGATACTGCATGCCATATCATCAACCGTGTTTATCTTCACAAGCTTCTGAACAAAACATCCTATGAGCTTCTCACTGGTAAGAAGCTAAATGTCAGTTACTTCAGAGTATTTGATGCCAGGTGCTGGATCAAGGATCCACATCACACTTCAAAATTTGCACCGAAAGCACATGAAGGTTTTATGCTTGGATACGGAAAGGATTCACACTCCTACAGATTCTTCAACCTCTTTCACTATAAAGTGGTTGAAACTGTGGATGTGCGGTTCAATGAGACTAACGGCTCGCAAAGAGAGCACCTGCCAAATGTGCTAGACGAAGTTCCATCCAGTGAATCCATCAAGCTTATGGGAACTGGAGAAATCATACCGTCTGAAGCACAGCCCGAAGAGGAACTCATCATCTCTGCACCTGATCAACCTGAAGACAATCCTTCTAACGATGACAATGATCAGCAAGAGCAAAATCTTCGTCCTGTTCATCCTCGGGTTGCAAATGAAGTACAGATTGAGAGAATAATTGATAGCATCAATGCACCTGGTCCACTCACTCGTTCAAGGACAACACAACTAGCAAATTTCTGTGGGCACTTCGCATTCGTCTCAATATCTGAACCCAAGAAAGTTGATGAAGCCTTCATGGAACCTAAATGGATTCAAGCTATGCAAGAAGAGCTTCAACAATTTGAGCTGAATAATGTATGGGAACTGGTCAAGTGTCCTGATCCTCGTAAGCACAATATCAGAGGCACTAAATGGATATATCGCAACAAGCAAGATGAGCATGGTCAAGTTGTCAGAAACAAAGCTCATCTCGTTGCTCAAGGATACACTCAAGTTGAAGGAATTGACTTCGATGAAACATTTTCTCCTGTGGCTAGGCTTGAAGCTATACACATACTGTTGGCCTATGCAAATCATCATGACATTCTTCTGTATCAAATGGATGTGAAGAGCGCTTTTCTCAATGGCAAGATTGAAGAAGAAGTGTATGTTGCACAACCGCCTGGCTTTGAAGATCCAAAACATCCTGACATGGTGTATAAGCTCAACAAGGCACTGTATGGCCTCAAACAAGCCCCTCGTGCTTGGTATGACACACTCAAAGACTTCCTGAAGAGCAAAGGCTTCAAACCTGGTTCCCTAGATCCCACACTCTTCACGAAGACATATGATGGTGAACTGTTTGTGTGCCAAATATATGTGGATGACATTATCTTCGGCTGCACTAATCAGAAATACAGTGGTGAGTTTGGATACATGATGCAAGAGCAATATCAGATGTCCATGATGGGAGAGTTGAAGTTCTTCCTTGGTCTTCAAATACGACAACAACGCAACGACATCTTCATATCTCAAGAGAAATACCTCAAAGATTGCCTGAAGAAGTTTGGAATGCAAGACTGCAAAGGTTACACGACGCCAATGCCAACTAAACACTATCTGGGTCCCGACGACAATGGTAAAGAGTTCGATCAAAAGGTATACCGCTCCATGATTGGTTCTTTACTTTATTTATGTGCATCTAGGCCAGATATCATGCTTAGTGTTTGCATGTGTGCCCGATTCCAAGCGGCACCAAAGGAATCGCATCACTTAGCTGTGAAGCGAATTCTTCAATATTTGGCTCACACCCCAACACTAGGATTATGCTATCCAAAGGGCTTAGAGTTTGATCTAGTTGGATTCTCGGATGCTGATTATGCTGGTGACAAGGTGGATCGCAAGTGTACATCAGGCACATGTCACTTTCTGGGACGCTCACTTGTATGTTGGTCTTCAAAGAAGCAGAACTGTGTATCTCTCTCCACTACTGAATCTGAATACATTGATGTTGGATCTTGCTGCACTTAGCTTCTATGGATGAAGCAAACACTCAAAGACTATGGCAATAATCTGAAGCAAGTGCCACTCTACTGCGACAACGAAAGCGCCATCAAGATTGCTAATAACCCAGTTCAGCACTCGAAGACAAAGCACATTGAAATTCGTCATCACTTTCTCAGAGATCATGTCATGAAGGAAGATATTGATATCATACACGTCAACACTGAAGAGGAATTGACAGATATCTTCACAAAGCCCTTGGATGAGAAAAGGTTTTGCAAGTTACGGTATGAGCTAAATATCTTGGAATCCTCAAATGTCCTGTGATCAGGCACACATCCTAACACTTATGCATGTTGATGACTTAGATGTGCAACACACGAAGTAAAGTATATCTTCAATCAATGAAGACTTACATTCTGAGTTTGAATACATTAACGTGGAATTTGACTTCGGAGCGCCACGATAATTGTGCGCCGTGTCTGGGTCTAATACTTCCTATACGGTGGGTAACGCCACCACCAAATTCTTCCCTTAGAAGTGTTTTTTCTCATGGCGTTACATTTGCAGGTCTTCACATTTTGTTTGTCTTCAATGTTAACATGGCCTCATGTTTATCTTCAATGTACTGATTTGGTTTCTGTCCTCTATAGCATTCACTTATAGCTATGTCTTCACATTGAATTTTTTTAAACTAAGTGAATGTGATCGGACCCTAACCTTTCTATGCTCCCGTCTCAAGTCTATCTATACAAATCATATGCATTCTATTGAAACTGTCGAATGTCTTTGATGTGTCCTTGTCAGCAGCAGATACAGAGACAAACATTAAATCCGTTTTAAATGCTCAATCCTTTTGCCTGAAACCCGAAGAAGCGGGAACGACCACCCGACAATCCAGGCGTGCGTGGGAACATGGAACAACCTCCAATGTGTTGCATGATCGCCACGTGTCCTTCAGATGTGAACCACCAGGGGCACGTGCATAATAATGCTGTGCCGTCCCTGTCTCTATAAATACACGCCTCACCCTAGTCATTATCTCTTCTTCCACTCTCGCACAAACCCTAGCGCCACCATTAGCCCTCGACGATGCATGCGACGAAGCGCTTAGCTGTCGCGACCTCACCGACGCCGTCCTCACGCCGGCCGCGGACATCGTCTTCTCCGTCGTCGCTGTAGGTGTCCTCCATCGCCAAGTTAGGGCACGGAAGATCGAACTGCTCGGCCTCCTCTCCCGCTCCGTCTAGCAGTTCCTCATGTGGTAAATAAAACCTCTTTTTTACAGTCCTTTTGATCCGATAGATTCATCCTTTTCAACCACAAGTGGTTTCTGTTCCCACAAGTTGGATCTATCTCATTCTGCATCTCATAGCATGCCTAGTATGTTCACTTATGCTTCACAAAGTAGTTAGATTCCTCACTTGTACTTATTCATGGATTCGTACAAATCTGGAACCAACTCTCTACATATGAGTGAATGTCTCTGCACTATGAGGTCAATGTCTTCTAAACTGATTTATCTTGAAAATCTTCTGAGAATGCATATGACCTCTTCCCCTTCCCTCGCACATTTAATGCTGTCACAGGTACATGTCCGTGGGAGAATCCCTTGGTTCTCATAGTCTGCATTCATTTGCAGAGTTCTTATAGCATCATATAAATTCCCCTAAAGCCAGTTCTTGTCTGACAAGTAGACGGAAGACTTTGACAGTGTTGAAGCCTTTCAGTCTAAACTTCATGGCAACAAAAAAATCAGTCAGGAAGGGCGGCAGACAACACCGTGGAAACACTTCTAAGGACCTACCACCGGATCTCTATGAGCTATACAAGTCAGATCCAGAAGAGACCTATGGAGAACGCAAGAATCGAATCCAATGGATTCGAAGACATTGGGTAGAGGAATGGTTCAAGTACAGATTCGTCACCGATGAATATGCTGAGAAGAGTGCCATCAAGGGCCCCTGGGGAGATATAATATACAAAGGTATTCAGCCCAAGTCGAAGTCTGAAGCTATTGCTCAAGGCTTCTACCCTTGCATGATTCGTGGACCTCAGCCTGCTAATGCCGACCCATCCTCTCTGTTATGGTGTCAAGAAGATAATCTCTTCAAGCGCAACTATCAGTTTGCAAAGAACTCGGCCAAGGAAAACAAGAAGTCTTTGGGATTAGACTTCAACCCAGGCCCCTCTGCGCCACGTGTTGATGGCACACGCGAAGCTGAACCCAATCTGGTTGGGCCCTTCTACAACTTAGAAGGTCTCATCACACACATAAAGGTTCAAGGGGCAGACGTGGATCAACCTACAGATGACACTGATTCTGACGAAGCGCCTACACCACCGAAGCCTGTGAAGCAAATGAAACCCAAGGCTTCAAAGCCCTCTTCAGTACCAAAGGCTTCAAAGCCCTCATCTGCACCAAAGGTCTCACGGGCGAAGCCTCTGGCCACTGCACCTCCTGAAGCTAGTGTGCAGTCTGAAGATCTCTCACGCATCTCCAAGTCTGCCAAGTCGAAAAAGCCCATGCAACCCACTGGTCAAGCACTGACCCCTGCTACTGTTTTGAGAAACGAGAATGACGCCATTGATCTGTCCAACGACGACGATCTTGGCGATGACGCTCTTGAGCAGTTGATCAAGAGCAAGCAAGAGGCGGAAATCTTCAATGATCTTCCTCTCTTTGATGTGGAAATATTAAACAAGTTTATTGATGAGTGGTCTGATAGCCCAAATGTCAGCTTTGATGATCTTCAGCTTCCCATTGGCCTCAGGGTCGCCTTCCATGGAGACATTGCTCCTGAGCTGGCTCTAGCTTAGAAAATTGTTGAGTTGAAGCATAAGATCGATTATGAAAAGGCTCGGTTCAAGAAGCACATGGACAAGCTCAATGTTGAAGACATTCAAAACTTCAAGGTCATGATGCATGAGCTCAAGGAGGCATTCCACAAGAAACAAGAATAAGCAAAAGGTTCTCGTGAGCGTATGAAGTATCTTGCTGCCAAATGTGTTCAAGGTTACAATGAAGCTGAAAAGCGCAAGGCCTTGGGGCGGCCAGGCATCGACCCCAGAATGGCTACCAAGAAAAAGAAGAAGCCAACTGTGGCAGAACTAGAAGCATCAAGGCAGGAAGAACCTCACATTGTCTTCCCAGCTAGTATGATAGGCTCAAAGCCTAAGGTCCCCACAGTGGCTTCAGAATTCAAGAAAACTAGAGCAGCTGAAGCCAAAGCCAGAAAGTGCAAGACCAAAGCCACCACTGATGATGCTCCCCCAACCAAGAAAAGGAAAACAAAGAAGAGAGACCGGGCTGCTCCCACAGAGCCCCTTCTTGTTGAGCCAATTTCTGTTGCTCGTCCTGTGTCTGAACATCGAGAGCGCCAGTTGATAGTTCATGAGCCTGCTTCCACAGAGGCTCCTGAAGCTGAAGACAATCCAGCTGTTGATCCCACTGCAGCTGAAGGCATTGATCCTCACGACAATGTTGAAGATGATGAAGTCCTTCCTCAGATCGAGCACAATTTGGTATCATCGCCTGTGCTCACGCACAGTGAGCTCATCAGCATTGGTCGTCCTCTGACGCCAACTGCCCAGGATGCATCGTGGGCTGATCACCCACAACAACAAGACACCCCAAGTTCTCCCCAACCACAAGTCACCTCACCAGTGCAAGATGACAATGACTTTGAGGCCCAGCCAACTCCATCTCCACAGGAGTTGCCAACGTTACGCAGGCTTCGCAAAGGACCAAGGCCCCAAGTCACTCTTCCAAGCGTTCCAGAAGGAGAAGTGCCCCACCAATCTATTGCACGTCATGTGTTTCCAGAAGCCACTCCAACTGTGAATGCCTCTGAGTCTGAAGCCAAAACGGCTGAAGATATTCCGGCTGCATCAGCCGATGAAGAAGAAGCACCACGTGATGAAGAAAGAGTTGCTACACCACCAGCCATTCATGAAGCTATTCTCGAGGAGAACGTGTTCGACCCTCCAGCTCCTGAAGTGGAGGTTACCAATACTGAGGCGGCCACCAACATCAACACTGAAGCCAATGACGTTGTCATGGCTGAAGCTAATGTGGCGCCTGAAGCTAACGTCACCATCAACAACAACACTGCTGATGACACTGATGTCGTCATGCCCGAAGCCAATAATGAAGCACCTGAAGCCAATGTGGCCCCTGAAGCCAATGCAGCACCAGGCATAATCATTCCTCCTGAAGCTATTGTGCCACTTGCAGCCCATGTCAACGAAAATGCCAATGCTCATGTATCCCCTCCAAGACCTCATACTGTTGAGCTGGCATTTGATCATGGTCAACCTGTTATGGTCTGATGGCCCATTCTGGTTCCTCCACCTGCTGCGAGTCCACAATTTGACTATCATGTCGAGCACAGGCCTCAAGTCCAGAAGCCCAAGCCAAGACTTCCAAGATTCCCAGGCACTACAACCTCACCTGGGGTCTTCAATGTGAATGGCTTCATGGCACATAACACCTTCTTCAATAGCGCCAAGAACCCTTACTCCAAACCTCGCATTTCATCGGATCGGTTCTGGAGCTATCAGCAGCGCAGCTACTATTCATGCGTCTTATACAATCAAGGGCACATATTTCCACATATGCGTCTCGACACTGAAGCTATAGCTGGCCTGCCCTGTCTAGAAGAAGCGTTGGATTGCTTCAGAGACGCTGGACTCCTGCAATTTGTCACAGACAAGGAACACTGGAATGAAGAGCTTCTATTACAGTTTTATGCAACTCTTCACATTCGAGGATACAACAGGGATCCAAAGACTTGGGTCCTTGAGTGGATGATAGGCAATGTCCATCATGAGGCCAAAGCTCTTGATATCATTGAGCTCACAGCCCTGCCCACTCCTGGTGAATACTATGAACCAGGTTGTCAACAACACCAGAATGCTTTAGAGAGCATTTTTCAGAAGCCAGAACCCAACATGAGCCAAATGTTGAGCATGATGAAGCCTTTGCCTCACGACGCTGACTACCCATCTGAATTCTTTGTTGAAGACCTAGAGTATCCGCCTCACACCATTTACCATATCGTCAAAAAAACTCTATGGCCTGTCAAAGGACATTCATCTGCAGCGAAGCTTGAAGGAGCAATGAAGATTTTGGTTTTCTATATCTTCAATGGCATCAACTTCAATGCTCAAGACTTCTTCATCAGACAATTGGCTGCATCTGGCTCCGACATTTTTGGTTTGAAGTTCTATGCTCCATGGGTAATGCGTCTTATCAAGCTGCACTCTGCCTTCAACTATCAGCCATCTGCGCGCAATCATCTTGTATTCTTGCCAGAGGTTGATCTGTCTGTTGAAGCTATTTACCCAGAGCCTGCTAAGGATCCGATTTATCTTCACAATGCTGACCGTCAAAGCTTCACCCAGCCCATTGAAGGAGTTCAGGCAGTCTCTCGTGTTTATCCCTTGGCTGGTAACACACGTGCCCCTCGCGCTCAAATTGACGCCACTGGAAGCACCATTGCCCAAAGGCCTCAGAAGTGATCTCGTGTTCTCAATGACCGAGAGCTTCTCGTCGCGCTACATCAGAAATAGTATAAGCATCATAATTGGCTTAAGCGTCAGATGCAAAGCCTCTTGGTGGACGTCAATCACATTCGCAATCTTTCCACCAAGAATGCCTTTGTTACACATGAAACCTGTTGGAGATCTTGGAAGAGTTTGACATTGCTTAGTGCTGAAGCCGTTCTGCAAGACGATGGCTTCACAGAAAGATTCAAGTTTGACTCAACTCCTCCAAGGAATGCTCGCTTGCGTCAGACTCCCTCACTTGAAGACTCTGACTATTCGTCCTCAGCTGCGACGGTGAATGCCAGAGTCATTGATGACCAAGATGATGCCACTTCACCTCCTCCAACTTCAACGCGTGTTGACACTGCACCAAGTTCTTCTGCACCACCGGACCTCAACGATGACCTTGCTGCTTCGCCTGCACCTCATGGGAACGAGTAGAAGCTCTATGTTTTCAAACCTTTTTGGTCATTACTGACAAAAGGGGGAGAAGCATATGAGTTTATAGTCTTCAAGCGGGTCCATATGGGTGGTTGCTTTACTTTTTGCTACTTTTGCCAAGTGCTTACAACTCTCTTTTTTGATTCATTTGGTTCTTTTTTTTGTGTTGTAACACTTAAACTTGATGGTGGTCTGCTACCTTTTTCGACACTATGTGATGCGATGATAAATTCCGCATGTGCGACGATAAATTCCGCGTGAAGTCATTTTGCAGACGTCCATTTTTCATTAAGCATGTCATTATCTTCGTTATATCAAATCATGCATGATGAATTGTCATCATAAGTTGAAGAGGATCTCCACAAGTACAACCTGCCATGTGCATTTGCATTCCAAAAGCAAATTACTTATATGCACATCTTCAGGGGGAGCCTTTGCCACTTATGAAGACAATACCCTATCCTTTACAATTTCACATATTTTATTCCCCGTTGAAAACTTCAACCAGTTTGTCATCAATCACCAAAAGGGGGGAGATTGTAAGTGCATCTAGTGCCACCCCTAGTTGGTTTTGGAGTATTGACGACAAACCTGGTTGAGGGACTAATGTGTTTGTGAGAATTGCAGGATAACACAGGTAGAAGTCCCTCATTAATTCGGTTTTCCTACCAGAGATGACCCCTAAAAAGTATGAAGACATTGAAGTCAAAGGTGGTATGTGAAGACATTCACATTAAAGACTGTGACAAGAGAAGACATCGCGTGAAGACTATGGAGCGCGAAGACTTAGTTGTTTCGTCGTTCTTTTTCTTCTTTGTTGAGTCATAGGAACCACCGTACTGTTAAGTGGGGTCCAAGTGAACCAGTCAGAATGACTGAAGTGATGCTTAACCAAAATCCAATGTCTTCGAGCGAAGACAATAAGCGCAAATCTTATCCAAAGCTGGATAAGTCAGCTTTGCTTGTAGCTCAAGTAAAGTTGCCGTGTGTGTTTGAAATCTGACCCTTGGAACACGTGTCAGTTCCTTAGTGACCCAGGGTCATTTCGGACAAATCAGGTCGGGTTGCCTAGTGCCTATAAATAGCCCACCCCCTACACCATAAATTGGTTGGCTGCTCAGAGTTAGTGTACGGCTTTTGTCGTTTGAGAGCAACCCACCTCGAAGCCTTTGAGAGAGAATTCCTTGCGAGGACAAAGCCCTAAACACCCAGAGCCAAAGAGTGTTAGGCATCACTGAAGTCTTCCTGTCTGTGTGATCTGAAGACTTATTACACTTGAGGACTGTGAATCCTCCAGCCGGTTAGGCGTCGCGTTCTGAGCATCCAAGAGTCATTGTGGATCACCGGTGAACGAAGTCTGTGAAGGTTTGGAAGTCTACCTTGAAGACTTACCAGAGTGATTGGGTGAGGACTGGGTGTCCTTTAGCTCAAGGGGAATAAGGTGAAGACGCGGTCTTCTGAGTTGAATCTCAGCCTCCCTAACCAGACGTACAGTTGTCACAACAACTGGAATTGGTCCAACAAATCATTGTCTTCAACGAGCCACTGGTTCTATCCTTCCCATCTCTTTATTTGCATATTGGTCCTTGTGAAGTCATTGCCTGTTTGCATTGTCTATTTGTCTTCACTGTGTGACTGCTTGTTCTGATTGGCTTCATACTATCTTCCGTCCTAATCTATACTGCCTAGCTGCTATTAGTCTTTGTGCCTTCATTTTATTGAATGCTTGACTATGGATTGCTTAGTGTAGTCTACCTTCCGCTGCGTGGTAATAGGTTTATTTCTATCGTTTGTCTTCGAAACTTCCATGTTTTGAAGACTTTCATAAAAATCGCCTATTCACCCCCCCTCTAGTCGATCACTAGCACTTTCAGGCATCATGACCCGTCCAGCGGTAAACCGCCAGGACCCCTTCAATCTCTTGTATGCAGTAACAAGTTAAAATACAGCCACTGCGGATTATGCATATAATAAAGATCCCAAAAGCATGATGAGTTATCAGTATCAAGCAAAACAAGTATGCTCGATGGCATAACAGACAAGTGTTTGAACTAGCCTATTACAAGGCGTTTTAATGCCCACACTGGATAATTGTTTTAGTAAGAATGGTAGGCTGCGACAGACTAAACCGGCCTCCAGTTCAGGATTCATCACCAGGACGACTTGAAGATTGAGGATCATCTTGAGTCGGTGCATCCTCCTCCTCTCTACCCAGTGGCTGGAAATCAATCGTTGTCCAATCGATTCTAGTTAAAGCTTGGAACACAGCTTCTTCACTTATAAGGGTGGAAGGATCAATGTCAGGGGCATAAGTGTGCTTACGAATTGGCGGAACAAGATCTTCTACATCATGTGTTGGTGCAGGATATCTTTTTTGATCAGCATCATAAACCGGCTGGTAATGAGACAGATCCGTTTCATCCACCAATTTGCTCGCTATGGGTCACAGTTCCCTTGTCAGCCTTCGGAGATCATCATTGTTGAATTCTAAGCCGTCTTCCTTTACGCCGGGATAGCCTTGGCCAATATCTGCCGGTTCAAGATCTGGAATCCATGCCTTGGCCCGGATTAGCACAGTCAGCGCGCCTGACCTTGCAGCTAATCTTTTAACTTCATCCAAACGGGTAGGCAACATTGACAGCTTCTCGATGGTTTCTTTTATCAGCGTTGGAGGAGGTATGTTATAAGCAGCAGTGCAAATAGCCCGTTGGGATCCGGAATACAGCTGCTCTATCAAAGTATAGGCAGCCTTCAGCTTCATCCGCATGTCAGAGCCCAGATGGGTAATGCGGGTCCCTGTGACATTGTAACCATCAGTAAACCGGTAATTGATACGGTAAAAGGACTTGAAAACATCAGTTGAGGATACTTACCAAATACAGCAGAGGTCATAGCGTTTATTTGCCGCTTTAAACCGGTCAATTCTTCGACCACCGGTTTAAGGGCTGCTTCTGCGTCTTTGGCCCTCTTTGCTAAAGCAGCCTTTTCCATTTCCCAATCTGCACGTTCCTTCTTAAAGGTTTCCTTCAGCTTCTCCATGGCTGTTAAGGCATTGGTCAGCTCTTCCTTGGCTTTAGAAGCCTCCGCTTGCTGAGATTTAACGTTCTCTTGAAGATCAGCGGTTTGGGCGTCCTTTTTGCTCAGCTCAGCCTGTAAAGGAAAGACATATCATCAATGGGTTGTATATATTTGAAAGTACCAAGCGTATAACAAGTTATGCACTTTGCACTTGGGGGCTAATGCTTACTCGCTTCGTTCTAGAAAAATATTTCAAGTCCCAAGTGTAATACAAGCATCATTCTTGGCACTTGGGGGCTAATGTACATCTGCTCAAAGTAACAGTGCTTAAAGTCTCAGTTCACCTTGGAAAGATAAACCGACCCTTGGGGACTACACAGGCGAAAGTTACAAGATTACAATGCTAAAGTATCGGTTCATTTTAAAAAGGATCAACCGACCCTTGGAGGATAAGTATGCAGAGTCGTGGTATTATGAAGTCTCGGTTTTTGATTACTATCATAAATCGGCCCTTGGGAGCTACTGGAATTGGTACTTACGATTGGACTTAAGAGAGAAAAGGATTTGTACTTACTTCATAACGTTCCTTCATCAAATTCACTAAACCGGCTTCGTAGTCATGGTTTGTGTACAGACGGTTCAGAAAACCAGAATGGAGCTCCTGGGCGTTAAGGTGGGCATAGCTTGATAAATCGGTGCTCCATTTGCCTTTCTCCATGGCAGCACGTTCTTCTTTGGCGCTATGTTTTGCTAATACAACAGGATGTCCAGGGGAGGTGTGGCAAACGCCAGTAATGATAACCTCACCTTCCTTGTCGCCAGCAGCCTTTATTGGAGTTGGTGGAATATCAGTAGCCTTAACCGGACTAGACAGTCCATCATCAGTACGGACTGGACTTGCCGGTTTATCAGCTTGCACTGCGGTATCAACTTCTACATGTTCAGTAGAAACATGATCTAGCGGTGGCAGGTCATCAAGTGTGGCGTCAGCAGTTGCTCTCTTCGGTTCTGAAATTGTCGCCGGTTCAACTGTCACATGGTCATCAGACGGTTTGTCTACACGACCCTTCTTACTGGGTCTGGCCTTGGCCCTGAAATAAAAAGATATACATATCAGTATAAGCATATAAGTGTAAAGCGTCAAAAAGAGACAGCTTAAGGCATTTACCCAGGGACGGTCTTGAGGGGTGGAAGCTGTGTGGCAGTTGACTCGCCGGATGATGAAGGTGGTGTTCCCTGATGATTCGAATTGGATGGATTAAGAGGCTGTTGGAAACAACGCGCCTTGGGGTAAGAAGTATTGGAAGTATTTTAGACCTCAGATTGGCGCTTTCGAACCGGAGTATTTGGCAGACCGGTTGAAGTGATTACTTGGCCAATATGACGGGTTGTGCGGCGTGCTTCGTGTTGCTGCTTCTTCAAAAGAAAGTTTGGGTCCAAGTAAGCTAGGGGGTGAGAAAATCTTACTTTCCGGATTGCTTGATAGATTTTTTGTGTTAGCAGAGGGTCTGAACCGGAGGAAATGATAATTACCTCTGCGTCGTTAGCTTGGCTGCCCTCGGCGTCATCCTGATAAATATCATTGTCAATGAGGTGTATGAAAAGTGAACCAAGGGAATCGAGTTCTACCTCTGCGTCCGGTTCATCAGGGTTGTCATCAAGATCTAAACCGATTGGTTCAGTTGCCTTCCTCTTGGAAGATTCCTTAATAGCCTTCATTTTTTGACGAGGAGCCTTAACCGTTTTCTCCTGAGGTTTCTTTTTCCAGAATGGGTCATCACCCTGTTTAAAAGATAGGCAGAGGGTATTAAAAGTTGCACAGTTAAAAAATATCAGGTATAAAGCGGAAGCAAAACAATTCTTACAGCGGGCGATTTGTTCTGTGTGTAAAAGGGACTTAACCCGGTCTTGCTACAGACAGCTTCCGGTTCATTCAGCATTTTCTTGACAGACTCAGTAACTTCATCATCTGTTAGCTGAATGTCAATATGACGGGAGTCTTTTACGTCGCCGGTATACTCGCACATTAAACTGGAGCGGCGACTTAACGGCAAGATACTCCAGGATAGCCAGCAACGAACAAAGTCCACACCTGTTAAACCGTTGGCCATGAAAGCTCTAAGCTTGGCGAGTTATGGTGCATACGAGGCCCGTTCCTTGGCACTTAAGTCGTTGCGGAAGCGGATGAGTGTTGGCAAGCCGGTGAGCATGGTAACCCGGCAAAGGGTTCTCATCCTCAGGAGAAGTGTCCTTGCAATAGAACCAGGTATAATTCCAATCCTTTGGGTGACTGTGAAGTTTGGCGTGAGGAAAACTAACATCCTTCCTTTTCTGAATGGAGACGCCACTGAGTTCAGTATTGGGCCCGTCTACGAATTCAGTGCGACGGTTTAAGTGGAAGAAATCCCAGAACAACTCGAAAGTCGTCTCTTCTTGTAGACAGGCTTCACAACACACCTGAAAGTTGTAGATATTGGATAAAGAGTTGGGTCCAATGTCTTGAGGGTGGATCTGAAAGTTGGCAAGTACATCCCGGAAAAACTTGGATCCGGGCGGTTTAAAACCACGACCCATATGATCAGCAAACACTACTACTTCGCCATCTCTGGGGGTAGGGGGATTTTCTGGACTGGGAACTCACCAGTGGATTTCATTCTTCTTCGGTAAGGTGCCAATTTTGACACATACATTCAGTTGCTCCTCAGTAACCCGGGAAGGAACCCAGTTACAGGAATAGAATTGTTAGGCCATTGCAATTGTGCAATTGAAGAGCTGGAAAAGATTACTGCCGGTTATGATTCATAAATGACAACGCATAAAGTATAACAGGTTGAGAAAAAAGGAATTCAAGCATGTATAATTGTTAAACCGGAGGTAGTTATAAACCGCCTACGACAGAGCGTTATAAATGGTAAAGCGATGAGCGGTTTACAAGGGGACTAATGGCATATGACAGATTACTTTCTACAAGGATAGACCGCCTACGTAGATAAGGAAGATGCAGATCTAAGGCAAAAATGACTAAGTGAGGAAAAACATGTTTCACAAGATTGCATTGGAATTTTGGATCTGCCGTAAGTCAGGAAAAGAAAAAATATCTAGACTAAAAAAAGTTTGGTCCTGAAGCAGTTCACAAAAGGTCCAGATCAAGTTCTTATGTGTTTAAGGTTTGGTTTGATGGCGGAAATAAGGATTACCATAGCCACTGAACGCGTCAAGCCTGAGGTTTGCTATCTATGGACTGATGAAGAACACAAAGAGAGCGCCATGAACCCGTATGAACCCTAAGTGGGTCTACACAGGAGAGAAGGGAAAGGCTTACAACGGCTGTTGAGGCAGTGGAGGTGCGCCGCGTCTCTCTGGTGCGATTAGGTCGATGCAGCGGCCAATGGTGAGGCAGAGGTGAAGCTCGACGACGGTGGCGGTGCTCGGGTGCAGGGCGTCGCAAGGAGGAAGAAGAGATGGAGAGGAAAAGGAAAGAAAGGGAAAGGGGCCCTCGGCCCTATTTACAAGGGTAAAGAGATAAGCAACATGCGTGGGAATCGAGGAGCCCAAATAAATGGATATATAATGAGATCGTCGTTTCGATTGTTGGATGCTCATAAATGAAAGGGTATCTTCGGCTTTAAATGAACAGATGACGTCATGTCGGTTTACTACAAATATGGAGGATGACGTCACGGCGGTTTACAAGATCTATGTGAAGGTGCAAAGGGAGGAATTCTTCTAAGTGTTGAAGATTGACATGAACAAGTTCAAATCAATCTGGGGCCTAATGTTGGGGATATTACTACTGGACATAAACCGGCCAGGAGAGGCTGGGTTATCCTCATGATGATTATCTTATTTGAAGCCCATGAAGACATGAATGATGGCGCTTCATGAAGGCCCAAGGCCCAAAGGCGGGTTAAGGCTTGTAGACATAAAACGATATTGATGTATGCTTGTATGATAAGTTAGGAGTAGAGACCGAGCCGGAGACATTTATGATCCGGCCTCGGGACTCTATAAACCGGCGGGCGTCGACCTATGTATATAAAGGGACGACCCGGCGGTGGTTTAGGGACAACACACAACAACTCGAGAGCCAGGCAAAGCGGATTCGCTCCCTGGTCATCGAAACCCTAGCAATTCCATCACAACTGGAGTAGGCTTTTACCTTCATCAATAGGGGCCGAACCAGTATAAACTCTCACGTCCTTTGTCTGCTTTAAACCCCTTTAAGCTAACCCGTAGCGATGGCTCCACGACTAAGTCCTTTCACAAGGACAACTGCCGTGACAAAACCACGACACTCGACCTTTCGGTCTCAGTGTTCCGAGGCCATATCTGCATATGCTAGGCTCGTCAAGTTTAACCCGAGTATTCCGCATGTGCAAAACTGGCTTGCACCCGTTGTATGTGAACGTAGAGCTTATCACACCCGATCATCACGTGGTGTCTCGGCACGAAGAACTATCGCAACGATGCATACTCAGGGAGAACACTTATACCTTGAAATTTAGTGAGAGCTCATCTTATAATGCTACTGCCGAACTAAGCAAAATAAGATACATAAAGGATAAATATCACATGCAATCATAATATGTGACATGATATGTCCATCATCATCTTGTGCCTTTGATCTCCATCTCCAAAACACCGTCATGATCTCTATCATCAGCGGCACGACACCATGATCTCCATCATCTTGATCTCTAGCAACGTGTCGTCACATGGTCGTCCCACCAACTATTGCTTTTTCAACTAATGCTATCGCATAGCGATAAAGTAAAGCAATTATATGGCGCTCGCATCTTATGCAATAAAGAGACAACCATAAGGCTCCCGCCAGTTGCCGATAACTTTAACAAAACATGATCATCTCATACAAAAATTTATATCTCATCACGTCTTGACCATATCACACCACAACATGCCATGCAAAAACAAGTTAGATGTCCTCTACTTTGTTGTTGCAAGTTTTACGTGGCTGCTACGGGCTGAGCAAGAACCGTTCTTACCTACGCATCAAAAACCACAACGCGGTATAGTGATTGCTTTTTGATCTTCTAAAAGAACCCTATTCATTGAAACCGATTCAACTAAAGTTGGAGAAACAGACACCCACTAGCCACCTGTGCGCGAAGTAAGGCGGTAGAACCAGTCTCGCGTAAGCATACGCGTAATGTCGGTCTGGACCGCTTCATCCAACAATACCGCCGAATCAAGATTCAACTAGTAACGGCAAGCAATATACATATACCCACGCCCACAACTCCTTTGTGTTCTACTCGTGCATATAACATCTATGCATAGACCTAGCTCGGATGCCACTATTGGGGAACGCAGTAATTTCAAAAAAATTCCTACGCACATGCAAGATCATGGTGATGCATAGCAACGAGAGGGGAGAGTGTAGTCTACGTACCCTCGTAGACCGTAAGCGGAAGCGTTATGACAACACGGTTGATGTAGTCATACGTCTTCATGATCCAACCGATGCTAGTACCGAAAGTATGGCACCTCCGTGATCTGCACACATTCAGCTCGGTGACGTCCCACGAACTCTCGATCCAGCTGAGTGTCACGGGAGAGCTTCGTCATCACGACGGCGTGATGACGGTGATGATGATGCTACCGGAACAGGGCTTCGCCTAAGCACCGCTACGATATGACCGAGGTGGATTATGGTGGAGGGGAGCACCGCACACGGCTAAGGGATCAATGATCAACTTGTGTGTCTATGAGTGCCCCCTGGCCACGTATATAAAGGATGGAGGGAGGAGGAGGCCGACCCTCATAGGGCGTGCCCAAAGTGTGGAGTCCTACTAGGGCTCCCTAGTCCTAGTAGGATTCCACCTCCCACATGGAATAGGAAAAAGGGAAGGGAGAAGGAGAAGGAAGGAAGGGGGCGCCCCCTTTCCCTAGTCCAATTCGGACCAGTCCATGGGAAAGGGGCACGACCACCCTTGAGTCCTTTCTCTCCTTTTCCGCATGGCCCATTAAGGCCCAATACGAATTCCCGTAACTCTCCGCTACTCTGAAAAATACCCGAATCACTCGAAACCTTTCCGATGTCCAAATATAGCCTTCCAATATATCGATCTTTACGTCTCGACCATTTCGAGACTCCTCGTCATGTCCCCGATCTCATCCGGGACTCCGAACAAACTTCGGTCATCAAATCACATAACTCATAATACAAATCGTCACAGAACGTTAAGCGTGCGGACCCTACGAGTTCGAGAACTATGTAGACATGACCGAGAGTCATCTCCGGTCAATAACCAATAGCGGAACCTGGATGCTCATATTGGTTCCTACATATTCTACGAAGATCTTTATCGGTCAAACCGCATAACAACATACATTGTTCCCTTTGTCATCGGTATATTACTTGCCCGAGATTTGATCGTTGGTATCTCAATACCTAGTTCAATCTCGTTACCGGCAAGTCTCTTTACTCGTTTCGTAATGCATCATCCCGCAACTAACTCATTAGTCACATTGCTTGCAAGGCTTATAGTGATGTGCATTACCGAGAGGGCCTAAAGATACCTCTCCGACAATCGGAGTAACAAATCCTAATCTCGATCTATGCCAACTCAACAAACATCGTCGGAGACACCTGAAGAGCACCTTTATAATCACCCAGTTACGTTGTGACGTTTGATAGCACACAAAGTGTTCCTCCGGTATTCAGGAGTTGTATGATCTCATAGTCATAGGAATATGTATAAGTTATGGAGAAAGCAATAATAACAAACTAAACGATCATCGTGCTAAGCTAACAGATGGGTCAAGTCAATCACATCATTCTCTAATGATGTGATCTCGTTAATCAAATGACAACTCATGTCTATGGTTAGGAAACATAACCATCATTGATTCAACGAGCTAGTCAAGTAGAGGCAAACTAGTGATACTCTGTTTGTCTATGTATTCACACATGTACTAAGTTTCAGATTAATACAATTCTAGCATGAATAATAAACATTTATCATGATATAAAGAAATATAAATAACAACTTTATTATTGCCTCTAGGGCATATTTCCTTCACTATAACGCGGACCTCTTTTCTTTTATTCAAGGGTGTTTAAGCTTCCATGTTCAGGACACTATTGAGTAAGCAAAAACCATATTCAGTTAACATATGGGTAGGTTACCTACCAAATCTTGTCGGATGCTTGTACAACAAATCTAGCTGAAGGTGTGAAGCACTAAATCCTTGCCATGCCATGACTTATCTGAAATTTTGAATAGTAACACATCCTAAGAAAACAACATATCGTTTTAGGCTAAACAAACAACATACTAAAACATAAGAAACGAGGAGCTTTATTCTCGCAGATTCATATTCACCTTATGATGTTGTTGTTGAAAGAAGGTACCTCACATATTCGAAATCCCAAATTATACGGAAAAAAACTAGTGTACTCAAGAAGTGGGAGGTTTGAGGCTGACATCAATATGTTGAACTTTAATCGAACGTTTTACACTATGATGGGATGAAGTAAATGGAGTGACTTCAAGCATAGCAAGGAAACTAAAGGCAAGCGTAAATACTTAGTTGCTTTATCATTTTCTTTCACCAAAGCTTCGTTTACTTCTCATGCATTTGTGCTAGAGGAGCCGAGGGGGCGTGAAGCAACAAAAGGTTGCGTGTGTGACATTGGTAAATGGGTTGTGGATGGGATGGAGCAGTTCATGAGCCACACGTGTTGTTTAATACATGCGAATATGAAGTAGAGAGATTGACGAGCAGTGCTTTATATCGCCTTTGGCGAGCGCTAAGGGAGTGTTTCCCGTGTTTATCTTGGCGTACCTCCCGCGCCAGCGAGCACTCACCTACATGGGCCTCGCCCAACCGGTAATAAGTGAGCGCCCATCCCCCAGCCATTGAAACAAGCACACTTTTCTCAATTGTTCACATCCATTTTTATTGCAGTAATATTTCATTATAATTTGATTTTTGAAATAATTTTTGGGAAAAAAATGAATTTAAACCTACCATCCCCTTTTCATTGTCCCCCCAGCCAATGTTTGCGCGCTGTACACGTCCTAAAGAAACCACCATATCTTCCTTTGTGAGGGAAGAAATTTCATCAAAATTCTCTAATTATGAAAAATGGCGCACATGTGATGTGTCACTTGTAACGAGGGAAGGAGGAGGTGAAAATTAGCTTTGCATTTATTTTTTTGAGCACATCTGGTTACACTCTGGGAGTGCGGATTTTTGGAGGCAGATCTCCAGTGAGCTCGGTATTTTGAAAAAAAATCAAAAAGCATACTTAAAAGTTCCAAAAAATCTGAAAAAATACCATGAAAACTTATATGTATTCCGCAAGAACGTGTTAAATTTCGTCGAAAAATGTTGTGATTTGTAGGCTGTACAAAAATAACAAATTTCTGGCCCAATAAAAAAATAAAAGGCCCATTAAAAATGTGTATTTGTCTTTTTCCTGTACGCCACATGTAAACGTATTATACTGTGAAATTTTGCATATACATAGTATACATGTGCATGTGTGTTCAAAAAATAAATTTGGAATTCCCCCGCAAAAAATAAAATAATAAAAAAAATTTGGAATTTTTCGCGCTCTAAAAAAATAAAAATTGAAAACGAGCTCATTGGAGCTCGGCCTCCGTTGGCATTTTCCGTACACTCTGGGCCCTAAAAGGCCCAGTTTTGCAAGACCAACTGAGTCCAAACTCCGAAAAGCTGCCCCCCTGGCAGATGCCTCACGTCACCCAGAATTGGCGCTGCGTCTCCCCGAAACATTCCCCATTTCATTGCCCCTTCTCCCGCTCCTTCCCTCCCCACCACCCGCAGCTTCCGGCGCCGACAGGGAACGATACCCCCCCCCCCCCCCCCCCCCCCCCCCCCCCCCGCGCCCATGGACTCCTCCTCCGATAACTTCGTGGCGCCGGTAGACGAGCGCCAGGACCCACCGCTCCCGAACCCTAGCGAGGAGGAGGCGGGCGGTGAGGAGAAAGAGGGGGGAGAGGAGAAAACCCTAGAGCGGGCGGAGGAGCTGTTTGACAAGGGGTCCAAGGCCATCGAGGAGGGGGACTTCGTCGTCGCCGTCGACTGCCTCAGCCGCGCCCTCGAGATCAGGTTAGGGTTCCTCCCACCCACCGATCCGACTCCTAGCCCGGCGGAAATTCCCCTATGGATGTATCGTGTGCTTAATGTTCATTTGTTTCATTGCTCTTCTGGTCTAGTTACTTCGGCGGTAGGTCTGTCGAGCTTTTGGTTTATGTAGTTTGGTGGGTGGGTTTACCAGGGTTTAAGGGATTCTACAGGAAGGTGATCACCAGTTGTGGTATTTACGTTTATGTGTTCAGCGGGGAGCGCAATGCGATGTGAGAGATGATTATTCGGTTCAATGAGCCTACTCTTATTTGGCAGCAATTATATGGATTTCCCCATTTTGTTGTGATGTGCCATGTGTGAGTTGCGATGGGAACATCTTCGGGAGTATGTATTATATCCATAAGAATGTCTATATGGCTCTCTAGCACTGGCTAGTGCTTCTGACCGGCACCATTAGTCATTGTAAACAAGCAACATTGCACATAGTTAGCACCTCGCTAGAACATTCACCTACTGGAAACTGATTAGATGTGTTCTGTAGATTCAGCTTGTACTTGCAGTGTTTTATATGTGGTTTGTCCTGTTGGTTGTTTTGCTTTGGCCTGAGGCCCCTTGACTGTGAGGTTATGTTGGCAATTGGTGCTTGATGTGTGTACTAGGATGAGCATTAAATCTAAGTGTAATTACTTGAGGCATAGGTGCTATCTTATTTGAGAAATGTGTACATGCCTCTTCAGTACTGGTTAGTTACGAATATTTACTGTTATATAATTTATTCATCCTACTTCAGAATTGTAATTCATAGGCTGTGCAAGCACCAATCAGTAGTGACCTTTTTATAAAAGACAGTCAACAGGGAGCATAATTAACACTTTGTGTCATCAAAATGGTTGATAGAACCATTATGGTGGTTAGCTCTGGTTGGTCTATTTCATCTCAGATTACGTTACCTTTCATGTTCTTATGCTGTACCCTTAATACCTTTACAATGATACACTGAAAAAAAATATGGCTTTGTTGTCTTGTCACCAGGGTTGAACGTTATGGAGAACTTGCTTCAGAGTGTGCTAGCACGTATTATAAATATGGATGTGCCTTGCTATACAAATCACAGGAGGAGACCGATCCTTTGGGTAATGTTCCAAAGAGTGCACCAGATGAAGAACCAGCGAAGAGCATAACAAATAAAGATAGTGGAAACTCAAAGGCATCCAGCAGCAATGTCAAAGATGACGATCCATCTTCAGACAAAGGTGGTCTTGAAGAAGGTGTGTTGTTATTCCTTTGCCCAAGTAGATTCAGATGCAGTTATACACCAGAGGACGGACATTAATCTGGACATATTATTATATTAGTAACATTATGGTCATTATGATTTAAGACTTCTTTATATTCCTCTTGTTGTACCAACTGGAGACTATCCACAATTAGATGTTAATCAGTAATGAGCTCATGTGCTGCAAAATGCTGGGTCTTATTTGGAGGTATGCAGTGTTCATAGTTATTTCTTGAGTTCTCAACTTCTCATCCACTTCATTGAAGTGATTTTGTTAATTGATTAAACGTCTAAAACAAGTTTATGTTATAGATAGCAGGTGATTTCAGAGGTAGCAAAAATATATGCTTTGATTGCTCATTCAAAAGCTTGTTATGGATCAACAATATGTTGTGTGGCTGTCTGCCTGTCTTCTCCTTTTGTCAGATATTTTCCTTGCAGCTTTAAATATTTATGTCTGCCATTGTTGTTCATACACATGGATGACAATGCCAAATTAGACAGATATGGGCGCATCAAACTTTGAATGTGTTGCAGTTAGCCGTCTAAAATAGTGCACTTTGCATGGCCTTGGTTTTATGCTTTGTAAACTGCCTTTGGCCCTTCCTCAGTCCTTACTCTGTTTGTGTTCTATATTTGAAGTGGGTTGACCTCCGTCTCCGTGCTTATCTCATGGTTCTTGCAAGTTCCCTACTTCTGCAGTTGTGTGTTATGTAAGTTTTGCAAAATGTGAATATCGCTGTCTCACATTTCCATGAGAATTCTAGTTAGTTGCTCTTGACTATATATATTGATAAAAAATGATCACATTATGCTGATTAATTCTATGTATGAATGTATATCATTGCTTTAGCTATATTGCTGCTTGCTCTTCTTCCTACCATGGTAAATACTGACATAGTCATTAATTAGGTCAAAACTCAAATGAGAAAGATCAGGAGGATGTAGATGGTGAGAGTGACAAGGATGGTGATGAGATGGCGGGAGAAGAAGATGATTCTGATTTGGATCTAGCCTGGAAAATGTTAGATATTGCAAGGGCAATAGTGGAGAAGAACCCAGACAACACTATGGAGAAAGTGAAAATCTTTTCTGCTCTAGCTGAAGTCTCCATGGAAAGAGGTAACCTCTGTTATCTTAGTTATTCCTGCAATAAACTAGTGTGTGGTCTTGATACTCATGGCCCTACATTTGTTTGCAGAGGACATAGACAACTCACTTGGTGACTACTTCAAAGCTTTGGCCATCTTGGAGCATTTGGTTGAGCCTGACCATCGTCGAATTGTTGAACTGTATCCTCCTTGCGGTAATAATAATGTCATTGTATGCCATGTAGTGGTATGATGCAGCGGCATACTTGGTTTTACTGGTGCGTATTTTATTAGCTGAAGATTTATGTGGCTGAAGTTATCCTTATTATTTTCTTATCCATGGATGATGTGGGTCTTCGCATTTGACTCGACGAGTGCGAAGGGCAAGGAAGCTAGCCGAGCCTAGGAGGATTCGCTTAGGTTGCTGGAACGTAGGGTCTCTGACAGGGAAGCTTCGGGAGCTAGTTGATGCAGTGGTGAGGAGAGGTGTTGATATCCTTTGCGTCCAAGAAACCAAATGGAGAGGACAGAAGGCGAAGGAGGTGGAGGATGCCGGCTTCAAGCTGTGGTACACAGGGACGGCTGCAAACAGAAATGGCGTAGGCATCTTGATCAACAAGAGCCTCAAGTATGGAGTGGTAGACGTCAAGAGACGTGGGGACCGGATTATCCTGGTCAAGCTGGTAGTTGAGGACTTGGTTCTCAATGTTATCAGCGCGTATGCCCCGCAAGTAGGCCACAATGAGAACACCAGGAGGGAGTTCTGGGAAGGCCTGGAAGACATGGTTAGGAGTGTACCGATTGGTGAGAAGCTCTTCATAGGAGGAGACCTCAATGGCCACGTGGGTACATCTAACACAGGTTTTGAAGGGGCGCACGGGGGCTTTGGCTATGGCATCAGGAATCAAGAAGGAGAAGATGTCTTAAGCTTTGCTCTAGCCTACAACATGATTGTAGCTAACACCCTCTTTAGAAAGAGAGAATCACATCTGGTGACTTTTAGTAGTGGCCAACACTCTAGCCAGATTGATTTCATCCTCTCGAGAAGAGAAGATAGGCGTGCGTGCCTAGACTGTAAGGTGATACCTGGAGAGAGTGTTGTACCCCAGCATAAGCTGGTGGTTGCTGACTTCCGCTTTCGGATTCGTGTCCAGCGGGATAAGTGTGCCAAAGTCGCTAGAACGAAGTGGTGGAAGCTCAAGGGGGAGGTAGCTCTAGCGTTCAAGGAGAGGGTCATTAAGGAGGGCCCTTGGGAGGAAGGAGGAGATGCGAACAATGTGTGGACGAAGATGGCGACTTGCATTCGTAAGGTGGCCTCGGAGGAGCTTGGAGTGTCCAGGGGAAGGAGAAGCGAAGATAAGGATACCTGGTGGTGGAATGATGATGTCCAGAAGGCGATTAAAGAGAAGAAAGATTGCTTCAAACGCCTATACCTGGATAGGAGTGCAGACAACATAGAGAAGTACAAGATGGCGAAGAAGGCCGCAAAGCGAGCTGTTGGTGAAGCAAGGGGGCGGGCATATGAGGACCTCTACCAACGGTTAGGCACGAAGGAAGGTGAAAGGGACATCTATAAGATGGCCAAGATCCGAAAGAGGAAGACGAGGGATATTGGCCAAGTCAAATGCATCAAGGACGGAGGAGGCCAACTCTTGGTGAAGGACGAGGAGATTAAGCATAGATGGCGGGAGTACTTCGACAAGCTGTTCAATGGGGAGAATGAGAGTTCTACCATTGAACTGGACGACTCCTTTGATGAGACCAGCATGCGTTTTGTGCGGCGAATCCAGGAGTCTGAGGTCAAGGAGGCTTTAAAAAGGATGAAAGGAGGCAAGGCGATGGGCCTTGATTGTATCCCCATTGAGGTGTGGAAAGGTCTCGGGGACATAGCGATAGTATGGCTAACCAAGCTTTTCAACCTCATTTTTCGGGCAAACAAGATGCCAGAAGAATGGAGACGGAGTATATTAGTACCAATCTTCAAGAACAAGGGGGATGTTTAGAGTTGTACTAATTACCGTGGAATTAAGCTGATGAGCCATACAATGAAGCTATGGGAGAGAGTCATTGAGCACCGCTTAAGAAGAATGACAAGCGTGACCAAAAATCAGTTTGGTTTCATGCCTGGGAGGTCGACCATGGAAGCCATTTTCTTGGTACGACAACTTATGGAGAGATATAGGGAGCAAAAGAAGGACTTGCATATGGTGTTCATTGACTTGGAGAAGGCCTATGATAAGATACCGCGGAATGTCATGTGGTGGGCCTTGGAGAAACACAAAGTCCCAACAAAGTACATTACCCTCATCAAGGACATGTACGATAATGTTGTGACAAGTGTTCGAACAAGTGATGTCGACACTGATGACTTCCCGATTAAGATAGGACTGCATCAGGGGTCAGCTTTGAGCCCTTATCTTTTTGCATTGGTGATGGATGAGGTCACAAGGGATATACAAGGAGATATCCCATGGTGTATGCTCTTTGCGGATGATGTGGTGCTAGTTGACGATAGTCGGACGGGGGTAAATAGGAAGTTAGAGTTATGGAGACAAACCTTGGAGTCGAAAGGGTTTAGGCTTAGTAGAACTAAAACCGAGTACATGATGTGCGGTTTCAGTACTACTAGGTGTGAGGAGGAGGTTAGCCTTGATGGCCAGGTGGTACCTCAGAAGGACACCTTTCGGTATTTGGGGTCAATGCTGCAGGAGGATGGGGGTATTGATGAAGATGTGAACCATCGAATCAAAGCCGGATGGATGAAGCGGCGCCAAGCTTCTGGCATTCTTTGTGACAAGAGAGTGCCACAAAAGCTAAAAGGCAAGTTCTACAGGACGGCGGTTCGACCCGCAATGTTGTATGGCGCTGAGTGTTGGCCGACTAGAAGGCGACATGTTCAACAGTTAGGTGTGGCGGAGATGCGTATGTTGAGATGGATGTGTGGCCACACGAGGAAGGATCGAGTCCGGAATGATGATATACGAGATAGAGTTGGGATAGCACCAATTGAAGAGAAGCTTGTCCAACATCGTCTGAGATGGTTTGGGCATATTCAGCGCAGGCCTCCAGAAGCTCCAGTGCATAGTGGACGGCTAAAGCGTGCGGAGAATGTCAAGAGAGGGCGGGGTAGACCGAATTTGACATGGGAGGAGTCCGTTAAGAGAGACCTGAAGGATTGGAGTATCACCAAAGAGCTAGCTATGGACAGGGGTGCGTGGAAGCTTGCTATCCATGTGCCAGAGCCATGAGTTGGTTGCGAGATCTTATGGGTTTCACCTCTAGCCTACCCCAACTTGTTTGGGACTAAAGGCTTTGTTGTTGTTGTTGTTGATGGATGATGTGGGTAATTCTACTGATTTGAATGTCTCACGGGTACCTTTTCACTTACGTAAATGCACATGCAAGTCTAATGTGGCTATTAACTGTAAAGGGCAACCTGGTGCATGTAGCTCCCGCTTGCGCAGGGTCCAGGGAAGGGTCCGACCACTTTGGGTCTATAGTACGCAGCCTTTCCCTACATTTCTGTAAGAGGCTGTTTCCAGGACTTGAACCCATGACCTCATGGTCACAAGGCAGCAGCTTTACCACTGCGCCAAGGCTCCCCTTCGTGGCTATTAACTGTGACCAGAGGAAAATATCAGTTATATAATACTGTTATCTTGTAGACTATTGTTCTTTCTTTGCTAATTTCCTTAATCAGTGCTAGACACTTCCGCATTTGTTTGGTCTATGAGTTGGCATCTAAGATTGCAGATGCGATCCCATATTGTGCAAAGGCTGTTTCATTGTGCAAGTCACGTTTAGAGAGCCTGAAAAAAGCGAAGGAAACCTTGTTGGCTGATAAAGGTGACAGTGCATCTACTGCTGATGGAGACTCAAAGAAATTGTCTATTGAAGATGAGCTGGAGGTTGTTACTGGTATATTGCCTGACCTTGAGAAGAAGGTAACTAAACTAGATTCCTTCATCTTATCAACTTTATTCTCGTCTTCAGCCTATTGATGTCTGAGTGAAAATGTTTATGTTTATCATAATGAGCAATGAGATATCTGAACTGTTTTTGGTTCAGCTTGAAGACCTGGAGCAAGCAATTGCAACCCCAAGCTCTGAAATAGAGGAGATTATGAAAAGCATTGCCGCAAAGGCAGGGTTTATGCAGAAGGCTGGCAATGCTGTGGCGCCAAGAGCTGCATCTTTGACTTCTTCACAAATGGGTGGAGTAAACAATGGCTTTGACTCCCCAACAATGTCTACAGCAGCAACATCTGGAAGCACTGGAAGTACTGTTACCGACCTCGGTGTTGTAGGCAGAGGCATCAAGCGAGCTAATATCAAGCCTATTTCTGCTGAGCCTTGTTCGAAGAGACTGGCAGCAGATGATTCACTGTCTGTGAAATGCGACAGCAGCAACAACTCAGATGTTCACCCCACGGTGCAAGATGGTGAGGGTTCCGTATCAAAGTAGAGTTCATTTTCGTTCGCCCTACATGGTGTTAGTAACTTGCTGGAATCTGTGAGCTCCATATTTGGCCCTGTTTAGCTTCATGCAAACTTAGAGTCGTTAAAATGTTTGTGAATTGTGGGAACCATCTTCTCTTAAGTTGTACTAGTAACTTGAACTGGTGATAAGTTTATCAAGCGTGACAGTTGTTTGGTGTCTGATGCGTGTAAGGTGATTTGTGCTTTTCCAAATGCGTGTTTGTACTTACGTGATCTTGTATTTTTAGTGGTTGCTCTGTGTCATAATCTCTTGTGCCGCAGCTGAGCAAGGCTATCTTGGCACGTTTCACTGGTTATTTGATCTGTGTTGTGTACTGAATAACTTTACACTTCGCATGCTTTGCTGCCGATGTTGAGCGGTATAGCGATATGCATTGCAAGCCGGCCAGGCTGAGCTGCCATCGCCACACTGATGCACAGCGGCTACTGCATGTCTCGTCTGGCATGGTTAAACAGAGCTAACCAAAAGAAAAGTGAAAACAAGATACCATCGTTCTAGAAAAATGAGTTCACATTTCCTTGGGAGACATCTACATCTACGGAGGAATTTTTTCTTTTTTTGGGTGTGTGGATCGACACACATGGAGGAATCTTAGAGTTTAGTACTCTATTTTCGTGTTTCCTTGTATATTCTCCGTGCATGTATACATATAGGATCTTGGGCTGCAAAGTATATTTGCTAGTGGCATCAAGGAACCCGTTTTGGCTAAGCTGGCGGGGCTAGAGTCTGCTCGTTTTCCTGGTGCCCGCACCACGGACGGTAGCGTAGCGTGTCTGAAGCGGACTCGTAGTCCCGATCCATCATCATATATACGTACTGGTCACCCCCGATCATGGTTGCAAGGAAATCATATAGTCTAGGTATTCCAAGAAGAAGATCTGGCATGCCAACAAATCCGTTCTCGTCGGGCCTCCGACACGGCGACGCCGATGCCGCGCAAGCGCAATCGAAGCCAATCATCACCCCGACGACGGATCCTGAACGCATCGACAAATCGCTCTTGCCGCTAAAGAAGAGGGCGACGAGCGACAGTAGCGACCGCGAGGATTCTTGTTTCCTAGTCCCACTTCCACCCAAGAAGAGACGGGTAGATGCCCGCCTAATTCCACTTCAGAGCCACCTGGACCTACTATACCAGACGGTGACAGAAGTTGGCACCAGCGCGTCCAGTCCCGACGCGACCACGTCCCAACACCAGAGACTCACGAGCGGCGGCGACGAGCAACCCTTACACGTGACGCGGCCGAGGCGACCAGCGGCGCGCGACGGCGCATACGTGACCATGGAGGAAGACGAGACGGCACCAGCCAAGAATAAGAAGAAGAGGAAGAAGACGAATAGGAACAGGGATCGAAAGAAGAAATCGCTGCCGGCGCGGGTCGCCGCCCCGCCGCCGCTGCGCCTCGGCACGGGGCTGACGCAGCACCTCGAGACGCTCGGCGCCACGGCTCCGCAGTTCGTCTGCGTCAAGAACCTACAGAAGAGCGACGTGGACCTCAACCAGAACCGCCTCCTCTTCTCGTGCAAGCGCGTCTCCATCGAGCGCCACCCCATCACCGGTCTCCTCTCCCACAAGGAGACCTACCTTGTCCATGAGTGCAAGGACGGCCTGCGCGTCACCGCCTTCGACGACCACGGCAACGAGTTCGGCTTCAAGCTCCGGTACCTCCGCTCCAACGGCGCCTACCGCTTCATCGGCGACTGGGGCGACTTCGTGACGGAGCACGGGATGCAGATCCATGTTGACGTCCAGCTGTGGGCGTTCCGGTCACCGAGCTTGCCCGTGCAGCCCAAGTTGCCCGACAAAGACAAGCAGCGGAGACTCGACGGACTCCAGGCTCACCCTGACGGCGCCCTCGGCCTTCTCCTTCTCTTCCAAGTACGGCACCACGACGCAAGAAACGTCCACCACGCCGAGGAAGAAAAAGAGCGTGCGCCGGCGCCGCGGCCGGTCCATGAGACCAAGAGGAAGGCATCGGCGCGACAAGACAACCTCGCGGATCCGCATGTGAGTCAGAATATCACGTCGGAAGACATGGTTACGGCGGTTGGGAAGGAGATGGCGGATGCCTTGATGGGGCTCTTGATGCTCCGCTCCATTTGCCTCCGTTCCAAAACAGATCCTTGCTTGTTAGGACAACATTTTGACCCTAATTTTACTTTATCTACTAGCTAAATGGCCGTACCTTGCTACAGATTATGAGGTAAAGAGAAATACTTTACTACTCTGCTTCGTCCCATGATATAAGAGCTTGAAAAACATTTTTATATTATGAGACTGAAGAAGTATTATGTAAGTATAGTATATATGTGATTGAATGAGTCAAATATTTTTATGTCAAATTAACAACAATACCATTGATGACTATAGTTCTTGGAGGCATACTTTTATATAGAAAAAAGACGCCGATAAGTGCCACACGTGTGGGCGTTAGGAAGTCCGCCCACACATTTTGTGTGGTGTATAAGAGGAAAAGCCCACACACTTACGTGTGGGCAAAACAATTAGCGCCCACACGCCTCTTTTTCTCCCTCCCGATCCTTCTCACACGCGTGCATGTGGGCAAAGTTGATAACGCCCACACGCCCGTATGTCAGGCCTCGTACCTCCTGGTCCCGCACGCTACGCGTGACGGTCACCGCGCGCGCGCAGTTGCCATGGTCCAGACCCTCGTCCATGTTCGTTTAATTGCAGTTGCCATGTCGCTGAACTACGGTTGCCATGTCGGACAACTGCAGTTGCTATGGTTGCTCAACTGCAGTTGCCATGTATGGTCTGATCTAATGTAGTTGCCATGATTTCATAACTTTAGGAGTTGCCACATACTAACACTAGGCAGTTGAGAGAGTTGCCATGTGCTCACAAGCATGCTAGGGCAGTTGCCATGTAAAAAGGAAGAGTTGCCATCTGCTTACGTGCACGTTAGGAAAGTTGCCATATACATGCACGTTAGGGCAGTTGCCATGTACCATGCAAAAACATATGGCAACTCGGTAAAAGAGAGTTGCCATCTACTTACGTGCACACTAGGCAGTTGCCGTGTACCCTGCAAAACACATGGCAAACTCGGGTAAAAAAAGAGAGTTGCCACCTGCTTATAAAAGCACACTAGGGGCAGTTGCCATGTGCAGTGCAAAAACACATGGCAACTAGCAGCTTGGGTGTGGGAGAGCAGAAGGGCGTGTGGGCAAGATGCCAAATACCCACACACTAACCCTTGTGTGTGCGTGCAAAATGGCGTGTGGGCGAACTGCTGAACGCCCACACACCAGCCCCTCCTGTGTGGTGAAACGGCCGTGTGGGCGACCGGCTGAACGCCCACACACCAGGCCAGTCCTACGTGGCACTAGAAACATGCCAAGATTCGTACGCTCACGAACGGACGCGGATCCACGCGTGTAGGCGAGATGCAAACGCCCACACGTGTGGGCGTTAATATTTCCGTAGAAGAAACTCTAAGCACCACAGGTCACCCCATGACTCGAACTCAAATGAGTTAGATAAAACAATAAGGTGACACCCTATTCTCTTCATGGTGATCTAGAGTTCTGCCGTTGATCTTCAGTGCACATTGATCCAACCCTCGCGAGGCTCATTGTACAAGGCGCTACAATAAAATGACTAGCCGGACCAACTTAGAGCATCTACAACATCGGGCACGTCATCATTTCTTCTTTTCTATAACCACACTCCCCATATTCAAATATCCATATAAATGTAAGTGCACCATGAATAAGCGATACAAAGTAAACGACAATTCATTACATGACAAAATAAAATTCAGTAATTCATATATGGATAGACGATACACGAATGAACAAAGACGTTAATTGTTGCGATTACTGATGACCTTCATGCGGAGAAGCCACTTCTTGCCTTCATCATTCAAGAGGTTTATGTCCTGCAGCATGATCCTCGACTCCTTCGTTTCTCTTGCAAGTCTCAACTTGTCTCTCTCAAGATCAAATTCCTTGCATTATCGCAGCTTCTCTTGCCTCTTCAATTCTATTTTGTTATTCTCCAAGTGCAACCTCTCCGGGCCGAACTTCATCTTCTCTCTTTGCACATCTATGAACATCTTGTACCTTTCCTCCTTCATCTTCTTGGTGAAAAAAATGCCGGTCCAAGTGGCGGACATTTTGCTTACCGCGCCATCACGGGCGATCCTCTCCTTCTTCCACTTGTTTCCCTTCACATGCCGATTTTTATTTGGCATGGCTGCTTATATGTTTGCCCCACCAATTTCTTCTTCCTCCTCTAGTCCAATTGATTGAGCATAGCTAGACCCATAGGTTTTCTTCATCTTCTTCATGACACTTCTAATCTCCTCGAGAACAGTTTGCCACTTAGGTTTCCCGTTCAATTTCATCCAACAATGTGACATTGCGAATGGCTTGTTCTCGTCTTGATGGTACAAAGCCGCTGCCTAAGTTGTATGGGTTTGAACTCTAATGTCGCTTTGGTTCTGGTCAACAACTTGTATGAGAAAACCAACAGATTTGCTCACATTCTCTTGGATGATGGACCATCTATGTTGGTGAGAGCACGGGAAACGGTTGGTATTGATTGGGTGTGGTTTCACATAATGTTTTTACTCATGATAAAGTTTGTGATTTTTTCCCAATATTTCTCGCCTTTTTGCTCAGTTCACATATTGGATCCACACTAGTGTTCAACCAACTGTCACACAACAAAACATCTTCAAATTGTTGAATGTCGGACCTCTTGGCTTCACTACCTTCTTTCTTTTTGTGCATTACGTTTGCCCAACTTCAAATGTCGAGGAATTGATTTCCCCCATGTTAAATTGTAAAGGCTCTTGACCACCATTTATCATGTTATTCAAAATTTGTCCTACAATTTGCATCGTAATTTAACTATCATTCTACAAGTTTGATCTAATGGTATGTGGAACAAATAAATCTTGGAATGCAAATGTCAGAGAGGCAAAGATTGTATCAGGTCTTGTTCCGTCGAACAACATGTGGGCATGCCCGGAGCCGACACTGGCAGACGTCGCCCGATGCCTTTGGAGTTGCAGCGAGTCGGCCATCGTGGTCACGTTCGTGGAGTCTCCCGTAAAGCTCAAATCTGGGATGCCCGTCCACTAGGAGGGCGAAACGGAGTCGCGCTCGCCCGACAAGTTGTTTTTCCTCGCGGCCATGACAGACAGATTGGCATGTGTCGCCACACCACTCGTGCCAAAGCCCATGCCTCATCACCGACCATCTTCGTAGTTGCGTTCACCGCCACTTCACGCTCACGTTGCCTTCGCCGACGGTCCTTCCAGGCAAGGTTCTCCGCCTTGCAAGGAACCGCCACGCCGGGGAGCCTGACCGATTTCGCCAATGCATCATCCGTGACAATGGTGGCGGACAGGGTTGTCGGTGACAACATTAGCGACGACGGACGAGGACGACGACACGAACGACAAGCAAGGAGGGGTGGGCGGCTGCGTGGAGGCGGGAAATGGAGGATGGAGCCGGGAGGAGGGTGGTCGAAGTGATGGACTAGTCAATTTTGAGAGGATTTGGGATGAGTCGGCTTGTCAGAGCCGCGTGGTGGGCGCGTCCGCGTGTCCCCATATCCGCCCCGAATATGGGCTGGGTATTAGTGATGTCGGTCAGTCCAAGCGTTTGGCCCGAATTTGCCAAGTTCAATGGAATGATTGTTTTCTATCCGGATAGTGACTGGGCAAGCCGCCTGGGCGCTTACAATGGATATGTGGGCTCTAGTTGTAGATGCTCTAAGAGCATCTCTAGCCGCGCCCCCAGGAACGCCCCCAAGCCATTTTTCTAGAGCCGGCGGCAAAAAATCCTCCCACTCACTTCCGCAAAGCCTTACTTTTCGCTGGATTTAAAGAAAAACGATGCCGGCAAACCCACCCAAACCCAGCCACCTGGGGGAAGCTGGGGGTGCCGACGGTTACTTTTTCTCGCCGTTGGCCCACTCTCAGTCTCCCACCTCCCTCTCTTCTCTCTTTTCATCTGGGTGTTGACACACGAACACGTCACGTGTACCCTCGACGCCGGGGGTGATGCACCGCAGCTCACGTCGAAGGAGACCCGACCGACAGCGCGATACGCAAGACAGTCGACGGGCGCTTTTGCAGACCCGAAAACCCCACACCCCCGGGAGGGACCCCGTCAGGGAGTGCGGTGGCTATGGGCTGCTCTAGGTCGATTCGCTCGCCACTAGAGCCTCGGGATTCGCAGCTCTCAAACACGAAGAACAACGAAGAACGAGATAGAAAAACGGTGGAGAGATAAAACGTAGATGAAAAAGTAGTATATTGATTTGTTCGATTGTGTGTTGTTCAATCGGCCGTCACCCCCAACATATATAAGAGGCGGCTGGACTTCCCGTACAAGCAAAGGATTTATCTAGGCTTTCCTTACAAGAAAATTATATCAATTCACGTCCTAGAATCCTAGTTCTGGTCCCACTCGGATTCAACCCGAATCTGGTCCAATCTTCTGTCTTGCTCCTTGCGTGGGCTGTGGAATCTGCATATGACTTCTGATGGAGACGGTTCAAATATCAATTATGTGTGCTTCGATGAGGCCAATAATCCGTATGTTGATCACTTTTCCAAATAAGGCCATCTTGAATACTCCACCGGGTCATCTCTAATTTCGAGTCGGACTCGTTCATGTAGCTGACTGGGCCGTCCGACTCTTGCAGCGTCTCTGCAGGTCGTATACTACGTCGGATGATGATGACTCCAAAAGCAAAGTTGACTGTTTCGACGTTACGAACAACTCCTATGTTGAACACTTCTTCATCCGAAGCCATCTAGATAAGTATTTGAGCCCATCTTCAGCATCTGGTCGGATTGGCCTCGACAGTTTCTACTGTTCACGGCAGCAAGCTTTCCCGGCAAGGTTACTGTTCACGGCGGCAAGCTCTCCCCCGACAGGTTATTGTTCACGGCGGCAAGCTCTCCCCGGCAAGGTTACTGTTCACGGCGGCAAGCTCTCCCCCGGCAGGTTACTGTTCACGGCGGCAAGCTCTCCCCCGGCAGGTTACTGTTCATGGCGGCAAGCTCTCCCCCGGCAAGGTTTTTGAGGCAGTAAACAACCTCAGATGAAAATGTGTCCAAAAGCAAAGTTGACCATTTTGACGAGACGAAAAACTTTCGTGTTGAACGTTTTCCGATTCGAGGCCATCTTCTGGGCCAAAACACTCATGCATTACATCAGACACTTGCCAAGACATGTCTGGTCTTCCGCGTCATATTTCGCCTCTTGACATGGCTGCATCCAGATAGCTCTAACTTTTGCATACGAACTCGGATTGAGATGATTTTTATATCAAAATCGACCGATTCGACGAGACGAAGACAATTCGTGTAGAGCATTCCTTCATCCGAGATTGTCCTGGAGGCGTACTTGACCAAAAAGCACTCAGAACACCTAAACATGACAATCTGAGTGTAGTTTTGGTCTTTGATATGATGCCGAATGATTATGGTCCAAATATCAAAGTTGTTCCACTCGGCAATGTGAAATTTCTCATTTAGAATATTTTGTCATTTGAGGCCATCTTCATTGCATTCTGCATTGTGCCAAAATCAGGTGTCAACACAGGCCCCCCTGTTTTTCTGCAAAGCTTGCATGCCGAAAAATAATTTGCACCATGTTTGTTCTAAGGATGATGTCAACACTCCATCGGCCATCTATTCTTCTCAGGGCGATAATTATGTATCGGCCATGTTTGTGCTAAGGGCGATAATCGTATATCGGCCATTGCCTACTTAGGCTTCCTGCCACACACTCGGGTGGTACTTCTTCAAATATTTGCCATTGAGAGCTCGAGGTAACAATGCCCCCTGTATTGATTCCACCAAATATGAATTTCCGGGAACAACTCTTGTAATCCTAAAAGGACCTTCCCAACTTGGAGACCACTTCCCGAATTTTCTATCTCTTGAACCAATCGGTAGAATCACTTTCCAGACGAGGTCACCAACTTGAAAATTCCTCAACTTGACTTTCTTATTGTAAGCCCTTGCCACCCTCAACCTATCTCTCTCTATGGCATTCAAAGCAGCCAAACGTTTATCAGCAACCTCATCAATGTTGTCCATCATCAAGTTATAAAAGTCTATTGCCGATAAATCATTTTTCTTAGCTATTCTCAAAGCATTCAAATTTACCTCCACCGGTAAAACAACCTCTTGACCATATACTAGCTCATATGGAGTTACCTTCGTAGCACCATGCCTTGAGATCCTATGTGCCCACAAAGCTTCAGACAATAACTCATGCCATCTCCTTGGATTATCCTCAACCTTCTTCTTGATGAGCTTGATTAAAATTTTATTGCTAGACTCAGCTTGTCCATTGGCTTGGGCATAATATGGAGATGAATTGAGCAATTTTATATTATAAGATTCGGCAAATTCTCTAACTTGGTGTGACATGAAAGAGGAGCCTTGATCTGTAGTCAATGTTTGAGGAATGCCGAATCTATGAATAATGTGCTCGGTTATGAATTTTATCACCTCCGTATGTGTCATGTTCTTGAGAGGTACTGCTTCAGACCATTTAGTGAAATAATCGATTGCCACCAATACGAACCGATGCCCCTTTGAGGAAGACGGATGAATTTGTCCAATAAAGTCTAAACCCCATCCTCTGAAAGGCCACGGCTTGATAATGGGATGTAACATAGCAGCAGGAGCCAACTGAATATCACCAAAATTTTGACAAGCTTTGCACCCTTTATAATACCTGAAGCAATCATTAATCATGGTCGGCCAATAAAACCCAGCACATCGTAATAACCATTTCATCTTGAGAGCCGACTAGTGAGTACCACAAATGACTTCATGTACCTCTCCCATAGCAACTCTTGCTTGGTCCTCATCCAAGCACTTTAAGATAACATCATCAACTGTTCGGCGATAAAGATCATCATCCCTCATAGTATATTTAAAAGCCATACGCCGAACAGCCCTGTCCACCCTTTCACTCGGATTACGTAAGTAAATAACAATGGGCTTCCTCCAGTCGGAATTGTCACCTGATGACGAATTCCATGGCATAGGCGTTAATGGCATAGTTGAAGAATATGGATAATGTGTAGACCAAAGATGTTGAAACCTTCGGCTTGGTCCTTCATAGTTTTTACTCTTTTCCTTCTTCACTTTTGCCGCACTTCTTGTAATGGAGGCTTGCACATAATTTTTATTTTGAGCACTTCCTTTGGGAACCCATGCCATGTTCCTTTCTTCAAGTTCTTGTGCACTAAGTTTGTGTAATTCCCTCTTTTGCCAATACGATAAGCCGAGTGGGCATCTCGGCTGTGATTCCTTTTTGGCCTTGTGCACTCTCAACTTCTTTTCTTCAGATTTGGCACTTTGACTCTCAATAATTGGTTGCTTCATCTCATTGCCTTTTCTAGCCAATGTCAACAATTTAATTGGCTCTTTATTATTTGAGATCAAATCTGAAGTAGCACACTTATGACCATCTCTTTTCACGCGGTAGACTTGCTTGACCACCTCTTTTTTCATCCATGGTGTCCGGACCGATTCCTTATAATTGAAACGGTCTTTAACATGTGACTGTTCAAATGTTGATCTTCTCGGAGCTGCATAATATTGGTGAGATGGTCTAAAATAAGATGGAGAATGTGCCCTTGTATCACACCTGTCCCATGATGAACATGGATCTACATGAGCATAGGGAGACATCCACGACATTGGCATTGGCGGCCCAAAATAAGGATATGAATATGATGCATTGAAACTCTCACTTTGCCAATACCGATCCTTATATTTGCGCCTTGGGGGTGATCTTGGTTTCTTTGCATGATTGGGCCGATAAGCATTCTTCTCTTCACTCTTCTTTTGATATTTCTCCAATAGTTCAGCGAAGGTGATTTTTGATCTTTTACACTTGCCTTATTTCGGCCTTTGTTTTCTTTTGGTTTGCTTTCATCGATCGTTGGATTTGCTTGCTGCCCCCCAGTCCTTGGCATCTCCATTGTAGCTTCGATGGAATTCTCACCCTCAAGATTATGTTCATTATGCTCTTCAACAACTTCTTTACTTGAAAGCTTGATCCCATCACCTGCAGTTTTTACCTTCTCTTTAAATGGATCGGCTTGAAGCAACCAATGCAAAAACTTTTTGCCATCGGGACGAATCGGAATAGACTGGTCATCTCTTGGTGTTTCAACAAACTTCAATCGTCCTTTTTCAATGGCCGATTTAACTATTTGATGAAACATGTTGCAATCCTCAAAATTATGCTTGGACGAATCATGCAACTTACAATACATTCGTCCTTGGATTGATGGCTTAACATGGTGATCAAGAATTGTAATGTAATTATTTTTCAGCAACAAGTCAAATATTTGATCACACATGCTTGAATTGAAGGTATACTTCTTGTTTTCTAGCCGATCTTGCTGTGAGAACGGCTTTGGAATTAAGCAAACGAATAGTTCAGATTTTGCATCACACCATTTGGCTATGCATTGTGTTTTGCACTCTATCTCCGATGTCTTTGGGTAAGATATTATACTAGCATCGGTTTTTTCAACAGAATTTAATCTTGGCTTTAAATTTCTAAAATGAAAATAGTTAGAACACACATGTCTCAATTGAGACCAAGTGCAAGCCAAGTATGAAATAAGCAAAGCTACCCAAATAGATATGAACTTTAGATAAAGCAACGGGGAAAGCTTTGGCTGTAATAATAAGTCACTACCGGTCTTTATAAATGGCGTAATGGGTTCACCGATATGCTCAATAACAACTTTATTGCTAGCAAGTAAATTACCCTTCTTCATTGGTCTTTCAAAATTACTTATGAGGATTTTTCTAATAGCTGCATCAACAATAAAGTCCTGACCAAATCTGAAAATAGGTAAATTACTTGCTAAACATACCTCTTCAAATATGTTGGGAGAGCACGATGGTGGTGTGACTTGAAAATATCTTGCTCCGCCTTTGGATGGCTCACCAATGCCTCTTCATCATCTTTTTCTTGATTCCGTGCATCATTACATTGAAAAATTTGTCGGCCGAACTTTGTTCGGCTACTTGTTCTTGTCCTTAAAATTCATCAATTTCTCTGTCACGAAACTCATAGGGCAGGAAGTAGGTTCCATTAGCTTTGGAAAAATCAAGTATGGTCGCTTTGCTATGCTTGCCATGCCCTTTCTCAATAATGCTTGCCTCTTTGCATTTGATGGATTCAGAATATATACTTCTTGATTCGGCTCTTTCAACCGGAGCACTTTCATGTTCTGAATCATCTTTCTTTACATTGCTTCTACCAATTGGCAATGCTTCTTTCACTTGAGCCAATTCTGTTTCTTTTTGTTTCTGGCAGCGAGCGGCAAAATTGGCTTTAATCTTTTTCTCAATTTCAGCCCACTTCGGATACGATTTCCCCCCAATGCTTTTAGATTCTTTTGGCAATGGCACATGGGTGTTGCCGAAACTTTGCAATTGTGTAGGGCTGTATAATATGATGTAGTACTAGGTGAAGGCATATGCATTGTTGTAAAACCATATTTTTGCTCGCCAATCTTATCAATTGGCAAAGATTCATTTTCTTGCAAAACTCTAGCTTTTATTGCGGCATAATCAGGAAATAGCCCCTTTTCATGTTGTTCAAGGCAAAGAGCACTAATCCTCTTATTTTGGGCTAAACTCTTCAATGCAGCCACTACTACCTCATCTTCTACAATATTGGGCACAACCTCTCCTGTAAAATTTACATTTATTCGGCTATGACCAGGAAGGTGTGAAGCCGAATTATGAACATCTACAGTTGTGTATGGTGCTGAAAAATTACTGAGATGGGATGTAGCATATGACGGTTGAGAGTAATTGGCCGAATAGCTAGTAGTAGCATGGCCGATTCTCCCATCCATCGGCATGGTTGAACTAGTATATTGCAAATTAGTTGCCGATGAATAAAAAGGTGAAACACTTTGTCGCATGATATTGGAAGTTCCTACAAGAGGTGTTTCAACTTGATTGCCCAAACTCATCATGTTATTCATCGGCATATATATTTTTGGGGTTGCCGATGCATGGGAGTTGGGATACACATGTTGCATGTTGCTAAAATTATATGAAGTAGAATCATGGAGATTTTGTTGCATCGGCCCTTGCACATAATTGGATATATGATTGATAAAGCTAGGGCTAGCCGATACATTATTCTCATTAGATGATCTAGCAACAACATATGCATTATTTGCATCTACATATGTGAATTGGGTATTCATATTACCTTTGTAGATTGCAAACCCTAGATGACGATCTCTTCGTAGCAAGAACGGGCTGGAGACCGTTCAAAGCTTCGTCCCCAGCGGAGTCGCCAAAAAAGTGTGTTGACACACGAACAGGTCACGTGTACCCTCGACGCCGGGGGTGATGCACCGCAGCTCACGTCGAAGGAGACCCGACCGACAGCGCGATACACAAGACAGTCGACGGGCGCTTTTGCGGACCAGAAAACCCCACACCCCCGGGAGGGACCCCGTCAGGGAGTGCGGTGGCTATGGGCTGCTCTAGGTCGATTCGCTCACCCCTAGAGCCTCGGGATTCACTGTTGGGGAACGTAGCAGAAATTCAAAATTTTCCTACGTGTCACCAAGATCTATCTATGGAGAGACCAGCAACGAGTAGAAAGGGAGGAGAGTTTGCATCTACATACCCTTGTAGATCGCTAAGCGGAAGCGTTCAAGTGAACGGGGTTGATGGAGTCGTACTCGTCGTGATTCAGATCACCGATGATCAAGTGCCGAACGGACGGCACCTCCGCGTTCAACACACGTACAGCCCGGTGACGTCTCCCACGCCTTGATCCAGCAAGGGAAGAGGGAGAGGTTGAGGAAGACTCCATCCAGCAGCAGCACAACGGCGTGATGGTGATGGAGGAGCGTGGCAATCCTGCAGGGCTTCACCGAGCACCTACGGGAGAGGAGATGTGTCACGGGAGGGAGAGGGAGGCAACCAAAGGCCTTAGGTCTGATTGCTCCTCCTTTTCCCCACTATATATAGGGCCAAGGGAGAGGGGGAGGGCGCAGCCTTGCCCCCTCCTCCAAGGAAGGGGTGCGGCTAAGGATGGGGAGGAGTCCATCCTCCCCAAGGCACCTCGGAGGTGCCTTCCCCCTTGAGGACTCTTCCCTCCCAAGTTTCCTTGCGCATGGGCCTCTTGGGGCTGGTGCCCTTGGCCCATGTAGGCCAAGGCGCACCCCCTACAGCCCATGTGCCCCCCGGGGCAGGTGGCCCCACCCGGTGGGCCCCCGGGACCCTTCCGGTGGTCCCGGTACAATACCGATGACCCCGAAACTTGTCCCGATGGCCGAAACAGGACTTCCTATATATAAATCTTTACCTCCGGACCATTCCGGAACTCCTCGTGACGTCCGGGATCTCATCCGGGACTCCGAACAACATTCGGTAACCACATACAAGCTTCCTTTATAACCCTAGCGTCATCGAACCTTAAGTGTGTAGACCCTACGGGTTCGGGAGACATGCAGACATGACCGAGATGTTCTCCGGTCAATAACCAACAGCGGGATCTGGATACCCATGTTGGCTCCCACATGTTCCACGATGATCTCATCGGATGAACCACGATGTCAAGGACTCAATCGATCCCGTATACAATTCCCTTTGTCTAGCGGTATTTTACTTGCCCGAGATTCGATCGTCGGTATACCAATACCTTGTTCAATCTCGTTACCGGCAAGTCACTTTACTCGTTCCGTAACACATCATCCCGTGATCAACTCCTTGGTCACATTGCGCATATGATGATGTCCTACCGAGTGGGCCCAGAGATACCTCTTCGTTTACACGGAGTGACAAATCCCAGTCTCGATTCGTGCCAACCCAACAGACACTTTCAGAGATACCTGTAATGCACCTTTATAGCCACCCAGTTACGTTGTGACGTTTGGTACACCCAAAGCATTCCTACGGTATCCGGGAGTTGCACAATCTCATGGTCTAAGGAAAAGATACTTGACATTGGCAAAGCTCTAGCAAATGAACTACACGATCTTTTGTGCTAGTCTTAGGATTGGGTCTTGTCCATCACATCATTCTCCTAATGATGTGATCCCGTTATCAACGACATCCAATGTCCATAGCCAGGAAACCATGACTATCTGTTGATCACAACGAGCTAGTCAACTAGAGGCTCACTAGGGACATATTGTGGTCTATGTATTCACACGTGTATTACGATTTCCGGATAATACAGTTATAGCATGAATAAAAGACAATTATCATGAACAAGGAAATATAATAATAATACTTTTATTATTGCCTCTAGGGCATATTTCCAACAGTCTCCCACTTGCACTAGAGTCAATAATCTAGTTCACATCACCATGTGATTAACACTCACAGGTCACATCGCCATGTGACTAATACCCAAGAGTTTACTAGAGTCAGTAGTCTAGTTCACATCACTATGTGATTAACACTCAATGAGTTTTATGTTTGATCATGTTGCTTGTGAGAGAGGTTTTAGTCAACGGGTCTGAACCTTTCAGATCCGTGTGTGCTTTACAAATCTCTATGTCATCTCCTAGATGCAGCTACCACGCTCTATTTGGAGCTAATCCAAATAACTGTTCTACTTGGAGCTATTCTAAATTGTTGCTCCATTATATGTATCCGGTCTCTCTACTAAGAGCTATCCGGATAGGTGTCAAGCTTGCATCGTCGTAACCTCTACGACGAACTCTTTTACCACCTCCATAATCGAGAAAATTCCTTAGTCCACTAGTTACTAAGGATAACTTTGACCGCTGTCCTGTGAGCCATTCTTGGATCACTCTTGTACCCCTTGACTGACTCATGGCAAGGCACACTTCAGGTGCGGTACACAGCATAGCATACTGAAGAGCCTACGTCTTAAGCATAGGGGACGACCTTCGTCCTTTCTCTCTATTCTGCCGTGGTCGAGCTTTAAGTCTTAACTTCGTACCTTACAACTCAGGCAAGAACTCCTTCTTTGACTGGTCCATCTTGAACACCTTCAAGATCATGTCAAGGTATGTGCTCATTTGAAAGTATTTATTAAGCATTTTGATCTATCCTTATAGATCTTGATGCTCAATGCTCAAGCAGCTTAATCCGGGCTTTCCATTGAAAAACACTTTCAAAATAACCCTATATGCTTTCTAGAAATTCTACATCATCTCTGATCATCAATATGTCAACAACATATACTCATCAGAAATTCTATAGTGCTCCCACTCACTTCTTTGGAAATACAAGTTTCTTATAAACTTTGTATAAATCCAAAATCTTTGATCATCTCATCAAAGCGCACATTCCAACTCCGAGATGCTTACTCCAGTCCTTAAAAGGATCGCTGGAGCTAGCATACCTTTTAGCATCCTTAGGATCGACAAAACTTTTCTGATTGTATTGCATACAACCTTTCCTTACGAAAACTAGTAAGGAAACTTGTCTTGACATCCATCTGCCAGATTTCATAAATGCAGCTAATGCTAACATGATTCCGACGGACTTTAAGCATCGCTACGAGTGAGAAAATCTCATCGTAGTCAACTCCTTGAACTTGTGGAAAAACTTTTCGCCACAAGTCGAGCTTCATGGACGGTGACATTACCATCCACGTCCGTCTTCTTCTTAAAGATCCATTTATCTCAATGGCTTGCCGATCATCGGGCAAGTCCACCAAAGTCCATGCTTTGTTTTGATACATGGATCCTATCTCGGATTTCATGGCTTCTAACCATTTGTCGGAATTTGGGCCCACAATTGCTTCTCCATAGCTCGTAGGTTCATTGTTGTGTAGCAACATGACCTTCAAGACAAGACTACTGTACCACTCTGAAGTAGTACGTATCCTTGTCACCCTACGAGGTTTGGGAGTGACTTGATCTGAAGTTTCATGATCACTATCATAAGCTTCTACTTCAATTGGTGTAGGTGCCACAGGAACAACTTCCTGTGCCCTGCTACACACTGGTTGAAGTGATGGTTCAATAACCTCATCAAGTCTCCACCATCCTCCCACTCAACTCTTTCGAGAGAAACTTTTCCTCGAGAAAGGACCCGATTCTAGAAACAATCCATATTGCTTTCGGATCTGAATTAGGAGGTATACCCAACTGTTTTGGGTGTCCTATGAAGATGCAATTTATCCGCTTTGGGTTCGAGCTTATCAACCTGAAACTTTTTCATATAAGCGTCGCAGCCCCAAACTTTTAAGAAACGACAACTTAGGTTTCTCTAAACCATAATTCATACGGTGTCATCTCATCGGAATTACGTGGTGCCCTATTTAAAGTGAATGTGGTTGTCTCTAATGCCTAACCCATGAACGATAGTGGTAATTCGATAAGAGACATCATGGTACGCACCATATCCAATAGGGTGCAACTATGATGTTCGGACACACCATCACACTATGGTGTTCTAGGCGGTATTAATTGCGAAACAATTTCCACAATGTCTTAATTGTGTGCCAAAACTCGTAACTCAGATATTCATCTCTATGATCATATCATAGACATTTTATCCTCTTGTCACAATGATCTTCTACTTCACTCTGAAATTACTTGAACCATTCAATAATTCAGACTTGTGTTTCATCAAGTAAATATTCTCAACATCTACTCGAATCATCTGTGAAGTAAGAACATAACGATATTCACTGCATGCCTCAGCACTTATTGGACTGCACACATCAAAATGTGTTACTTCCAACAAGTTGCTATCTTGTTCCATCTTACTGAAAACGAGGCTTTTCAGTCATCTTGCCCATGTGGTATGATTTGCATGTCCCAAGTGATTCAAAATCAAGTGAGTCAAAACGGTCCATTTGCATGGAGTTTCTTCATGCATATATACCAATAGACATGGTTCGCATGTCTCAAACTTTTCAAAAATGAGTGAGTCCAAAGATCCATCAACATGGAGCTTCTTCATGCGTTTTATACCATTATGACTTACATGGCAGTGCCACAAGTAAGTGGTACTATCATTACTATCTTATATCTTTTGGCATGAAAATGTGTATCACTATGATCGAGATTCAATAAACCATTCAGGTTTAATACTAATCTTGATGGTAGAGGGAGCGTGCGATGTTTGATCATATCAACCTTGGAAACACTTCCAACATATATCGTCAGCTCACCTTTAGCTAGTCTCCGTTTTATTCCGTAGCTTTTATTTCGAGTTACTAACACTTAGCAACCGAACCGGTATCTAATACCCTGGTGCTACTAGGAGTACTAGTAAAGTACACATTAACACAATGTATATCCAATATACTTCTATCGACCTTGCCAGCCTTCTCATCTACCAAGTATCTAGGGTAATCCTGCTCCAGTGGTTGTTCCCCTTATTACAGAAGCACTTAGTCTCGGGTTTGGGTTCAACCTCGGGTTTCTTCATTGGTGCAGCAGCTGATTTGCCGTTTCATGAAGTATCCCTTCCTTGCCCTTGCCCTTATTAAAACTAGTGGTTTCATCAACCATCAACAATTGATGCTCCTTCTTGATTTCTACTTTCGCGGTGTCAAACATCGTGAATACCTCAAGGATCATCTTATTTATCCCTGATATGTTATAGTTCATCACGAAGCTCTAGCAGCTCGGTGGCAATGACTTTGGGGAAACATCACTATCTCATCCGGAGGATCAACTCCCACTCGATTCAAGTGATTGTTGTGCTCAGACAATCTGAGCACAAGCTCAACGATTGAGCTTTTCTCCCTTAGTTTGCAGGCTAAGAAAATCGTCGGAGGTCTTATACCTCTTGACGTGGACACGAGCCTGAAATCCCAATTTCAGCCCTCGAAACATCTCATATGTTCCGCGACGTTTCGAAAACGTCTTTGGTGCCTCTACTTAAACCATTTGACTGAACTATCACGTAGTTATCAAAACGTGTATGTTCGATGTTCGAAACATCCACAAACGACGTTTGGGGTTCGGCACACTGAGCGGTGCATTAAGGACATAAGCGTTCTACTATCCGCATAATTGCTACTATCAACTTTCAACTATATTTTCTCTAGGAACATAACTAAAACAGTAGAACTACAGCGTGAACTACGACATAATTTGCAAAAGGTCTTTTGACTATGTTCAGGATAATTAAGTTCATCTTATGAACTCCCACTCAGATAGACATCCCTCTAGTCATCTAAGTGATTACATGATCCGAGTCAACTAGCCCGTGTCCGATCATCACGTGAGACGGACTAGTCATCATCGGTGAACATTTTCATGTTGATCGTATCTGCTATACGACTCATGCTCGACCTTTCGGTCTCCGTGTTCCGAGGCCATGTCTGCACATGCTAGGCTCGTCAAGTTAACCCTAAGTGTTTTCGCTGTGTAAAACTGTCTTACACCCGTTGTATGTGAACGTAAGAATCCATCACACCCGATCATCACGTGGTGCTTAGAAGCGACGAACTGTAGCAACGGTGCACAGTTAGGGGAGAACACTTCTTGAAATTTTGTAAGGGATCATCTTATTTACTACCGTCGTTCTAAGCAAACAAGATGCATAAACATGATAAACATCACATGCAATCAAATAGAGTAGTGACATGATATGGCCAATATCATATAGCTCCTTTGATCTTCATCTTCGGGGCTCCATGATCATCTTGTCACCGGCATGACACCATGATCTCCATCATCATGATCTCCATCATCGTGTCTTCATGAAGTTGTCACGCCAACGACTACTTCTACTTCTATGACTAACGCGTTTAGCAATAAAGTAAAGTAGTTTACATGGCGTTCTTCAATGACACGCAGGTCATACAAAAAATAAAGACAACTCCTATGGCTCCTGCCGGTTGTCATACTCATCGACATGCAAGTCGTGAATCCTATTACAAGAACATGATCAATCTCATACATCACATATATCATTCATCACATCCTTTTGGCCATATCACATCACATAGCATACCCTGCAAAAACAAGTTAGACGTCCTCTAATTGTTGTTGCATGTTTTACGTGGCTGCTATGGGTTTCTAGCAAGAACGTTTCTTACCTACGCAAGACCACAACGTGATATGCCAATTGCTATTTACCCTTCATAAGGACCCTTTTCATCGAATCCGTTCCGACTAAAGTGGGAGAGACTGGCACCCGCTAGCCACCTTATGCACCAAGTGCATGTCAATCGGTGGAACCTGTCTCACGTAAGAGTACGTGTAAGGTCGGTCCGGGCCGCTTCATCCCACAATACCGTCGAAACAAGATTGGACTAGTAACGGTAAGCATATTGAACAACATCAACGCCCACAACTACTTTGTGTTCTACTCGTGCAAAGAATCTACGCAATAGACCTAGCTCATGATGCCACTGTTGGGGAACGTAGCAGAAATTCAAAATTTTCCTACGTGTCACCAAGATCTATCTATGGAGAGACCAGCAACGAGTAGAAAGGGAGGAGAGTTTACATCTACATACCCTTGTAGATCGCTAAGCGGAAGCGTTCAAGTGAACGGGGTTGATGGAGTCGTACTCGTCGTGATTCAGATCACCGATGATCAAGTGCCGAACGGACGGCACCTCCGCGTTCAACACACGTACAGCCCGGTGACGTCTCCCACGCCTTGATCCAGCAAGGGAAGAGGGAGAGGTTGAGGAAGACTCCATCCAGCAGCAGCACAACGGCGTGATGGTGATGGAGGAGCGTGGCAATCCTGCAGGGCTTCACCGAGCACCTACGGGAGAGGAGATGTGTCACGGGAGGGAGAGGGAGGCAACCAAAGGCCTTAGGTCTGATTGCTCCTCCTTTTCCCCACTATATATAGGGCCAAGGGAGAGGGGGAGGGCGCAGCCTTGCCCCCTCCTCCAAGGAAGGGGTGCGGCTAAGGATGGGGAGGAGTCCATCCTCCCCAAGGCACCTCGGAGGTGCCTTCCCCCTTGAGGACTCTTCCCTCCCCAAGTTTCCTTGCGCATGGGCCTCTTGGGGCTGGTGCCCTTGGCCCATGTAGGCCAAGGCGCACCCCCTACAGCCCATGTGGCCCCCCGGGGCAGGTGGCCCCACCCGGTGGGCCCCCGGGACCCTTCCGGTGGTCCCGGTACAATACCGATGACCCCGAAACTTGTCCCGATGGCCGAAACAGGACTTCCTATATATAAATCTTTACCTCCGGACCATTCCGGAACTCCTCGTGACATTCGGGATCTCATCCGGGACTCCGAACAACATTCGGTAACCACATACAAGCTTCCTTTATAACCCTAGCGTCATCGAACCTTAAGTGTGTAGACCCTACGGGTTCGGGAGACATGCAGACATGACCGAGATGTTCTCCGGTCAATAACCAACAGCGGGATCTGGATACCCATGTTGGCTCCCACATGTTCCATGATGATCTCATCGGATGAACCACGATGTCAAGGACTCAATCGATCCCGTATACAATTCCCTTTGTCTAGCGGTATTTTACTTGCCCGAGATTCGATCGTCGGTATACCAATACCTTGTTCAATCTCGTTACCGGCAAGTCACTTTACTCGTTCCGTAACACATCATCCCGTGATCAACTCCTTGGTCACATTGCGCATATGATGATGTCCTACCGAGTGGGCCCAGAGATACCTCTCCGTTTACACGGAGTGACAAATCCCAGTCTCGATTCGTGCCAACCCAACAGACACTTTCGGAGATACCTGTAATGCACCTTTATAGCCACCCAGTTACGTTGTGACGTTTGGTACACCCAAAGCATTCCTACGGTATCCGGGAGTTGCACAATCTGATGGTCTAAGGAAAAGATACTTGACATTGGCAAAGCTCTAGCAAATGAACTACACGATCTTTTGTGCTAGTCTTAGGATTGGGTCTTGTCCATCACATCATTCTCCTAATGATGTGATCCCGTTATCAACGACATCCAATGTCCATAGCCAGGAAACCATGACTATCTGTTGATCACAACGAGCTAGTCAACTAGAGGCTCACTAGGGACATATTGTGGTCTATGTATTCACACGTGTATTACGATTTCCGGATAATACAGTTATAGCATGAATAAAAGACAATTATCATGAACAAGGAAATATAATAATAATACTTTTATTATTGCCTCTAGGGCATATTTCCAACATTCACAGCTCTCAAACACGAAGAACAGCGAAGAACGAGATAGAAAAACAGTGGAGAGATAAAACGTAGATGAAAAAGTAGTATATTGATTTGTTCGATTGTGTGTTGTTCAATCGGCCGTCACCTCCAACATATATAAGAGGCGGCTGGACTTCCCGTACAAGCAAAGGATTTATCTAGGCTTTCCTTACAAGAAAATTACATCAATTCACGTCCTAGAATCCTAGTTCTGGTCCCACTCAGATTCAGCCCGAATCTGGTCCAATCTTTTGTCTTGCTCCTTGCGTGGGCTGTGGAATCTGCATATGACTTCCGATGGAGACGGTTCAAATATCAATTATGTGTGCTTCGACGAGGCCAACAATCCGTATGTTGATCACTTTTCCAAATAAGGCCATCTTGAATACTCCACGGGGTCATCTCTAATTTCGAGTCGGACTCGTTCATGTAGCTGACTGGACCGTCCGACTCTTGCAGCGTCTCTGCAGGTTGTATACTACGTTGGATGATGATGACTCCAAAAGCAAAGTTGACTTTTTCGACGTTACGAACAACTCCTATGTTGAACACTTCTTCATCTGAAGCCATCTAGATAAGTATTTGATCCCATCTTCAGCATCTGGTCGGATTGGCCTCGATAGTTTCTACTGTTCACGGCAGCAAGCTTTCCCGGCAAGGTTACTGTTCACGGCGGCAAGCTTTCCCCGGCAGGTTACTATTCACAGCGGCAGGCTCTTTCCCGGCAAGGTTACTGTTCATGGCGGCAAGCTCTCCCCCGACAGGTTACTGTTCACGGCGGCAAGCTCTCCCCGGCAAGGTTACTGTTCACGGCGGCAAGCTCTCCCCCGGCAGGTTACTGTTCACGGCGGCAAGCTCTCCCCCGGTAGGTTACTGTTCACGGCGGCAAGCTCTCCCCCGGCAAGGTTTTTGAGGCAGTAAACGACCTCGGATGAAAATGTGTCCAAAAGCAAAGTTGACCGTTTTGACGAGACGAAAAACTTTCGTGTTGAACGTTTTCCGATTCGAGGCCATCTTCTGGGCCAAAACACTCACGCATTACATCAGACACTTGCCAAGACATGTCTGGTCTTCCGCGTCATATTTCGCCTCTTGACAGGGCTGCATCCAGATAGCTCTAACTTTTGCATACGAACTCGGATTGAAATAATTTTTATATCAAAATCAACCGATTCAACGAGACGAAGACAATTCATGTAGAGCATTCCTTCATCCGAGATTGTCCTGGAGGCGTACTTGACCAAAAAGCACTCAGAACACCTAAACATGACAATCTGAGTGTAGTTTTGGTCTTTGATATGATGCCGAATGATTATGGTCCAAACATCAAAGTTGTTCCACTCGGCAATGTGAAATTTCTTATTTAGAATATTTTTTCATTTGAGGCCATCTCCATTGCATTCTGCATTGTGCCAAAATCAGGTGTCAACACTGGGCCCCACCCACGTGCCCACACCCTCTCTCCTCTCTTTTGCTCTCTCCTCTCCCATGCCCCCCTCTCTCGAGCGCGCCAACGAGGCAACGAGGCCAGCGTCCGGCGTGCAGGGCAGCGAGGTCGCGTGGCCGGCGTCCGGCGTGCTTGACGAGGTCGCCTCGGGCGGATGCTTCGCAGGCTCGCCGGCGTGAGGGGGCGCCCGGGTGCATCTCCACGCCCTGCTTCCTCCTCGACGAGCACTCACGCCGCACCCTGCTTCCTCTCCGCCACCTCGACGCCCGGCCGCGCGCGCCCTGCTTCCGCCTCGCCGAGCCGTGTCGACGCCCTGCCGCGGAGCCGCCGCTGGGCTTCACGAACACGCCGGAGGACGGTCTCCTGCAAGCTGCAGCAGGGGAGCTGGGCCGCGCGGAGAGCAGGAGAAGCACACGGGCGCAGCTCCAGCGGTGGCTCTTCCTCTTGGTCAGCCGCACATGGAGGTGGCGGTGGAGTCGCAAGTGTTGTCGCCGCGGGCGCCGAGGAGGACGAGCTGCTGCGCGACGCTATCATGCCGAGGGAGCGCGCGGCGGCGAAGACGGCGAGTCCGGAGTCCGGGTTGACGTGGACGACATAGACGCGGGACTCCATCATGGTGACCCGCATGAGCAGGTCGGCGATGGCGGCCGCGTCGGCGTCCGGAGGGAAGGGCGCCTTGAAGGAGACCTTGGCGCGCTGGGCCTCGAGTGCGTCGCCGAGGGCGTCGACAACGCCGCAGCCGTAGTCGTTGTCGACGTAGATGACGGTGACCTCTCTCCAGCCATAGTAGGTGACGATGTCGGCAACGACGACCATCTGGGAGGAGTCGCCTGCGCTGGGAGGGCGTTGACGACTGGAAAATTTGTCGTTCCCAGAACAAAAAATCCGCCGGTGCCTTTCAGGAGGCGGAAAAAACACCTCCTGGGGCACAATGGTTGAAGATGCTCTAAAATCCTTCAGAATCTTGATGCGAGGTATGCCAAGGCCTACATCATCATGTTCTTCTTTGGTAAGTCAACTAGTATCATTACTTTGGTTATTTAAAATAGATACGGATTCTACTGCAATTTTGGTATATACAGTATAATCAATTAACAACAAAATCAAAATGGATGGTAAATTATGATGGTTATCTCTACTCCTAATGTCTCAGTTGGTAGGTCGCATTCCGGGTTTTATTTTCGTCCCACCTCATCCGGTCTTTTTTGGTACTTCTTTGGTACTTCCTCCCACCTCCCCCTCAGCCGTGAAAAACTAAGAAAAACCCCGCGATCGAGTCCCGCACACGCCCAAACTCCCGTCGTTATCTCTACTTCTAATGGAGCAGTTGGTAGCCTTGTACGGTTTATTTTCGTCCCACCACTTTCAACCGTTTTATTTTGCTAGTTTTTTTTCGTCCCTCCCCCACCCCACCGGTTTAGTTTCGCATCACCCTCTCACACAACGAAAAAAATCTTAACGGATCATAACTTTCCATGCTGGTGCAAGTTATTTTTAGTAATGTCTTTATGTGAAAGAATCAATCACGATCAATCTCTAAATCAAATCTAAATTAATTAACCTTACCTTAAATTGCTCAATCACATTAATTAGGAAACAAAATAACCGATTTTAAGAAAATATCTACTCTTAATGGAGGGTATTACATACCAAACATAGGTACGTCATTAGCTCGCTTCCTTCCCTTCGTCCCTCAGTCCCATGCTCGTGGCGCTGAAGTGGCATCGACAGGCGATGGCAGCGAGGACAGCACGTGGCAGCCCCTGAAGCACGAACACGACTGCACCTCGGGTCTGCCGTCTCCCAAGATATGGGTGAGTTCTCGTGATGCCCACCCTAAACCCTCACGTCCTACAAATTCCTCAACCTCTACCATCTCCATTTCGTCCATGCTCTGATCCAAATGACGATGTAGCTCCGGCCAATTGACAATGGAGGTTTGCCATCCTTCCTCTCAGCACCCACTCCTGGAGGAACGACACGCCATCCCAATCGAACCCGGTCGAGATCACTCACCAAGATTGCTATTCGGAAGAAGAGTGGGACGGGATCTGCACTTTTGTTAATATAACATATACTTGTGCAGGTGCAGGTTTTGTTTTAAAAATCCAATTTGTTTATCCTTTTGTCGCTGAAATTGTTTACTAATTATGTCATTGGTTTTATTTCTTCTAGATGTTGTATATTCTTGGATTGAAGGGACTGTCTGACAAGGTGAAAGAGCTAATCTCTACTCCTAATGATCATGGGCTAATCTCTACAGTTTATTTTTGTCTGGTTTTTTTCGTCCCACCTCCACCCCCTAGCCAGCCCCACCCCTCGATCTTCTCCAAGTTTCCGGTTTTCTTTTTTCATGCAGGAAATCAGGACACAATCTATCTTTCCTTTAATGCACATCTCCCCAGTAAAAAAATCAGGACACTATCCCCTCCTTCCTATTAACACTAACACACATTTCTTCTGAAAATCTGGGACGTAATCCTCTCCTTCCCACTAATCTCTCTTATATGGCTTTCCCATAATTATGTCGGTCCTGCTCAGTTTGATATAATTCAATTTGGACGAAGGACGCCAGAGATTAACTTTCGCTGGCAGAGAAAGAGACTAGGGATTGATTGGTTTTAAACATTGGATTCGGTATTAGCTTAACATCTGCAGGAACAAGACGACCATAGGAAAGGCTGGCTTGCTCGACCTGCATGTTTCCTGTATATTCATTCTCTCTCCAATTCTAATATAGTCCAATTGATCATTGTATATTTATCTAATCATGGTTCCTATATCGTTTTGTATGGCAACGTGATGGGGTCGCATCCACATGGGGGAATATCGCAGATTGGATCGGAAGCAGGCCGCACAGATGAACCACCCCACCTCGTTGTCTGCCTGCACGATCTCCATTAATATCCAGCGCCGCCTCTTGAGTGGACGACCTGCATGTCGCCAACAACACCACTTACCTCTGCGCTCCGACCAAAGATCATTGTCTAGGTGAGGGTACCTCGCCACAAGCCCGCAACAGTTGCCGTCACTGTTGATTATTCGTACTCAGATTAAGTTTCAGGCTCAGTCGTCTCTGTTGTCACTCGTCAGCGCACAGACGATGGGTTGGTGCCATACTATCATGTGGCATCTCCGTCGTTCTGGGCCGGGAAGATAACAGATTTTCAGAAAACAAATAATACATTTTAACCTAACTTTTTTAAATTATGTAAATCAATCGATTCCTTTTATTGGTTCAATTTGTCTTAGGAAACAAATAACAGATTTTTAGAAAACAAATAATACATTTTAATCTAACTTTCCTAACTTATGCAAATCAATCGATTCCTTTTATTGGTTCAATTTGTCTTAGAAACAAATAACAGATTTTCAGGAAACAAATAATACATTTTAATCTAACTTCTTTAAATTATGCAAATCAATCGATTTCTTTTATTGGTTCAATTTGTCTTAGGAAACAAATAACAGATTTTCAGGAAACAAATAATACATTTTAATCTAACTTTCCTAACTTATCTAAATCAATCGATTCCTTTTATTGGTTCAATTTGTCTTAGGAAACAAATAACAGATTTTCAGAAAACAAATAATACATTTTAATCTAACTTCCTTAAATTATGCAAATCAATTGATTCCTTTTATTGGTTCAATTTGTCTTAGGAAACAAATAACAGATTTTTAGGAAACAAATAATACATTTTAATCTAACTTTCGTAACTTATTAGTGAAATTTGTTTTAGGAAACAAATAACAGACACGTCATCACGTCACAACTTTCCTCCCAATAAATAGTTTCTTAACATTTGCAAACTTTCCTAATCAGACACGTCACAAACGGGCAGGTACTGATATCACGTTATCCAACAATAAAACCCCATTTGCATAGAAATCAGTTCAAAAATCCTAACTTTCCTAAATTTTTACCTTTCCTTGATAACAACAAACATTTTCTATGTTTTCCATCGATATTAGCATTTTTTTGAACTGAGATCTCCGGGTTATGATTTTTTTTGTGATTCTTTTCAATTGTGACCTCTCCTTTCACTCCGGCTCCTTGTCGGATAAACACCTCCACCATAGCCAGGTGACACCGCCCCAGACCTCCTGCCTCTCCACAACTTCTCCGCCACCTCCTTCTCCTACTCCATTAACAATCCCTCCGCCACATTTGTCCACGGCGGTGTCGAGGGCATGGTGCAGCAGCGTACCAGCGGTAGAGCAGCGCATAGCAGCATGAAGCAACACGCAGTAGGCGAGGCTGAGGGGGCGGCCGGCAGAAGATGGCCATGACTGGAGACGGCGCGAGGCAGGGGGGCAGCAGACGGGGCGAGCGCAGCCAGCGAGAGTGTGGCGCGCGACCAGGGTGTGTGTCGCGTGGGGCACAGTGGTGCGGTGGCTGCGGCGAGCGCGACGGCAGCGGCGGGCGCGACCGACGCGGTGTAGCACGGGCGTGGGCATGGAGAGGGAGTGGCCCCGCGGGCGCGGAAGAAGAGCGGCAGGCTCGGGCATGGGCGTGCATAGGAGCGGGCATGTGCCACGGGGTCAATCCGAGGAGCTCGGTGGCTACCCCTGCAATGGCCATGGCGGACGGCGGTTCTCGGCCACGGCGAAATACCTAACGAGAGCAAACGAGAGGGGAGACAAGGGAAAGGCAAGAGGAGATCATGGCGGTGTCAATGGCGCCTTAGGCGAAGACATGGGAGCTCGGGGCGGCGCGGATCGAACGGCAATGTCGCGGTGGCCCAAGGTTGAGGAAGACGGCAGCGACATCGATGCGGGGGTGCTGGACTTGATCTCGTTGGCGCAGACGAAGTAGCGAAGGCATTCAGAGCTCCTCGACAAGCTCCTAGCCCGCAGGGACGGCAGTGGCCATGTGGACGGGGTCGGTCATGGTGGCCGTGGCGTCTGACTTCTTCCAGATCGACGGGATCGAGCGAGCGAGGAGGAGAAGTGGATTTGGGAGGGGGCGTCAAGGAGGAGTGAGGCCATGGGGTAGGGAAGGCAGGGCGTCACCCTTATCCATTCCCCTTCGATGCCAGCGAGGTGGTCGGGCGGGAGCCCGTCTCTGTAGCGATGCGGCTCGGGGAACAGGAGAAGACGACCGCGTGGGGACTGGACCGCTGAGCCGGTTTGGTGGCAAGGCCCGGGGGGCAGGGCGAATCCCCTTTTACATCGTCCTTTTGGTTTTTCAATGTATTCTAATCTGTTTCTCCTTTTTAACACCGTTTTCTATTTATTCTTATCAACTAAATGATCTCTACTCCTAATGTCTCAGTTGGTAGTCTCCGTTTCGGGTTTATTTTCGTCCCACCTCCGAGTGAGGGAGAGGGGGAGAGAGAGTAAGGAAGAGGGAGGGAGAGGGTGTGTGTGTGTGAGAATTTGATGGTAAAAAAGGTCGTCGATGTCACTTAATATGTATGGGAATATTCAATGTAATATTAACATAATTGATATTGAACTTTTAAAATTAATGTGACCCCGTTGCAACGCACGGGCATTCTTCTAGTTAGGTATAAAATATGTCTACCCTATTTTTTGTACACAAACCCAATCCCAGGTGGAGACTACCAAAAGCCCTCGGCTCCATCGCGCGACAAGCGCATCTGCGACCATGTCGGCGTCGTCGCTAATGGAAGACCTCGTGGAGCAAATCCTTGTCCGCCTCCCGCCGGAAGATCCCGCGTGCCTCGTGCGCGCGTCGCTCGTCTGCAAACCCTGGCGTCGCCTCGTCGCCGGCCCCGCCTTCCGCCGCCGGTACCGCGAGTTCCACCGGAGACCTCACCTGCTGGGCGTCCTCCAAATCCTGCAAGGCGATGAACCTTACTACTCCCGATTCGTCCCCACCTCCGTCTTTCGCGTTGTGGATCCCGTCCTTCCATGTTGGTTGGTTGTCGACTGCCGCCACGGCCAGGCCCTCTTCGCCACCACAAACCCGCGCATCGAGGGGACCTTGGACCTCGTCGTCTGGGAACCCATGACGGACGACCAACGCCGTGTTCCGCAGCCCTCGCCGGAGCCGGAGGACTACGTCGACTACGCAGCGGCGGTGCTCTGTGCCGCGGAAGGCTGCGACCACTGCGGCTGCGAGGGTGGGCCCTTTCGTGTGGCCTTCGTATCCACCGACAAGGGGAAGGGGGTGACCTCCGCCCGCCTGTACTCGTCGGAGACTGGCGCGTGGAACGACATCACCTCTCTTCATCACCCCGAGGCCAGTGCCCACTTTGCGGCTAGCGTCCATGTGGGAGACGCGCTCTACTTCCGCGGCATCGAGAATTACACCATCGAGTATCAACTTACGACAGCCCGCCTGTACGTGTTGGAGGCGCTGGCCAAGTGTAATGGGAGGCCTGGGGTTCGCCGCTGTGGATAACACCATCATAACCCTGTGGGCAAGGGAGACTGGCTCTGGCGCCGGGGGAGCAGAGATATGGACGCAACGCAGGGTAATCGATCTCAAGACGCTGCTTTCTGGAGATGCCCTCTCACACTCAATTAACGGAATCAAATACTATAGTTGGATTCCCGTTGTATCTGTGGTCGGCTTTGCTGAGGGCACTGATACCATTTTTGTTGGCACCGTTGCTTGCGTCTACATGATTGAACTCAAGTCAGGCCGGGTCAGGAAGGTGCTCGATGACTTTGGGAGAGTCTGCGCCTACATGAGCTTCTACATTCCAGGTATCCCGCCTTGATTTTTCAGTTGGCACTTACATTTTCAATCAAAGTAGTATATCACTTTCTAAGTCGTAACGATATGGATGCATGGCTTCTCATACACTAGAATTTCTTTGACGGTGATATTTGTGCTCAAGAAACAAAGGGTTTATTTCCCATCCGGAATAGTAGCAAGTTTGTCTTCTCTTAATGATTTTGTGCATGTGTGGGCAAAGCTGCTGCCAATAGGTTATCTTCTATATCTAAATAGCAAGCTCCCGTTAACCTATTTCGCTCGACATGCAAGCGTGACACCTCATCAAGCAACATGCATTAGAAAATGGCCACCTCAACATTCAATGAGTCATAGAAAAAGGTTCATCTCAACATGCAAACATGCATGATATTTTACAAAAGTACAATAATCAAACACAATAAATCATATATATATTTTTAGTTTTAGCTCTTATATTGTTTCTCCTAATATTCTCATTCCATAAAATCAATATCATTGAAATATATTGTAAATATTCCCGCAACAACGTGCGGAGCATCATCTAGTTATTAATGTTTTGGAGAGTTAGACTTGTTGGCCTTTAGTCGATGGTAAGCAGCTTTTTTTATTTCTGAATTCTTGTATTTCTGCAGACATGGAAGTAGCTTCTACAGCTGAGGGGCCAAAAGAGTGTGTTTTAAATCTATGACAAACTCTATATGCTGGAGCAGGGCTTCTTCATCAAGGTGGAACTGTGGAAGTGACTTGTAGTGATTTCATACATAGCCTAAGTGGTGCATTGTGGTACATGACTTTATATAGGACCTGCAAGTCCACTTTTTATTGCTGTTCTTCACTTGGCCTTCTGGCCTTATGGGACTTTGTTAATGGCTTGTTTCCCTCAAATCGTTAGCTTTGCCTCTTGGTGTCAAGTTTCACTATGGCTTCACTATAAGGGATTGCAGATCAGCATAATATATACTAGATGGATACACGTACTTCGCCGCGCCGGGAACCGTTGCCTTGGATTGCTAACTGGTAGTGCCTTGTAACAACATATGTTTTTTTCCTTGCAGAACAATATATAAATTATTATGTTGTGATGTTCAAACAAAAAATTAAGTAGCACTATAAGCATGGTACATTAGGTTGTAAATTTAGTATTGCAGGCAACATAATTTTCTTCTGATAACATCTAATGATCTGCCAACACCATATACATAAGCAAGCATGGAAGGCACCACACTTACAAATCAATGAAATACAAGCAGTAATTTGATGGGCTACACATCTTTTTATCACGTATACTTCATTCATTCACAAATATAAGACGTTCTAATTTTTTTTTCTGAATCAGGCATATATAGACACGTTGTGTGTTTCACTTATTTTTGTCGTATATAGTCCATATTAAAATATTCAAAACATCATATATATATATATATATATGTGAATGGAGGGAGTAGAAGATAATACATCACAAAGGTAAATTGACTTCAATAAAATAAATACGTACACAAGACACCATCTGTGCCAGCTACTGCTCTGGGCGTGGGCCTTCGGGGCGCAACGTACATCGTCGCCAGCACTCTCTCGACAATTCTTTCTCTAGGTCTGCCCAGGCCCTGCCATCCACTTGCTGACTTTCTCTTGCGCAATGGGTGGGGGTAAGTTGGTTTGTGTTGTCTTGGGTCTTGGTCATGTTGTAGAGGTCTTCGATGTTGGTTGTGACGCGGCTTGGTTGCTCTATGGTTTGCTTCATTGTCATTGGCATGAGGTTGGTCTAGATGATGCATGTCATATAGTACGCGTGGTGTGTGCGGCTTCTAATTCTAGTGATTAGTGTTGTAATGGCCGAAAAGCGTTGTACCCGGCTTCTTGCCGCTTCTTTCACATAGAACACTTTAGACAGGTAAATTCTTTGCTCGCGAATGCACTCACTAACTCTAACCGACTACTCTTACAATTCAAGTGTCCTATCAACCGGCTATGTTAGTCTCTTTTTTTTAGGGAAAGCCATCATGGCGGTTTATATTTCATGTAAAAATAAGGATACATCGTTCAATAAAACATCCACTAGAAGCCCTGGAGGCTCGGTCTTCCAAACAATAGTTCGAGATGTCTCCGAGTTCCTAGCCAAAACATCTGCTGCCATATTGGCTTCCCTAGGACAATGATTAAATACTATAAAACTGAAATTACGAGCTAAGAAAGAGCACTCTTCATAGATGGCCGCCGCCGGTCCGAGGGAGTTCCCGCCGCTGTGCATAACCTCAATCACCTCCATGCAATCTGCTTCGACGTATAGTTTGTTGCATCCCAGATCATTTGCTAACAACAGCCCATCTCTCAGGGCCCTTGCTTCCGTCGTCGCCGCGTCCTCCGCAAAGGAAATATCACCGCATGAAGCAGCCATGAAAATTTCCATGTCATCATGTAATATTGCTCCTGTACTCCCGGAGCCACTATCCAGATCAAAACCAACATCTATATTAAGTTTCACAGTGCCTTCAGGTGGCTTCTCACAGCCATGTCTCCTAATCCTCGCCTTCTTTTATCTCGCTCTCGTGAAATTCTTTGCTAATGCAGCAATGGCCTATGCTGATCTGGCTGGGTCCTGTAGGAGATCCTCATGAACGTAGCGACGTCGTTCCCACCACACGTACCACACAGTAGTGGCCACTAGTTCATTACGTTGGACCCCTGACATCGAAGGCTGCAAACTGCTCCTGGACAAAAATAAATCAGCTAGTGCTCTGCAGCAGCACATACTTCAATTACCATATGTCCCAGCCCCAGAATGCGCCATACTTCCTGGACCCTAGGGCATAAGAAGAGGGCATGTTTGATACTTTCACAATCAGCAGTACAGAGAGGACACTGCGAGCTAGTAATCATATGTCTGTTAGCTAGAACCCCCATGCAAGGGATAGCTCCAAGTAAAGCTCTCCACACATGAATTTTTATCTTGGCCAGCACACATAATTTCCAAATGGTTCTCCAAATAGGACTAGTACTTGAGGATTGAACCGAGTTTGTCGTCCTCAACTTTTGTCCATGTTGGTGTTCCCATTCTTCATAATAAGCTGACCTTACAGAGAAAATACCATTCTTATTGAAGTGCCAAGAGACAAAATCACTCATCATTCCCAGGGCCAAGGGAATGTTCAGAATACGTTGCACATCAATGGGCCAAAACAATTCATTAAGTAACTGCTCATCCCAAACTCTGTTCTCTTCATCGATTAAATTAGAGGATGATGACTCAACATAAAAGTAAATAGATAGGCCCTTCGCAGAGGGAAGCAGGGATTTGTAGAGGTGCTAGAGCTCGGTTTTGAAATAGAGGTTAATAATATTTTGAGCGGTATACTTTCATTGTCAACATAACAACCAAGAGATGGCGATATCTTCCATGCTACACACATTATAGGCGGTTCCCAAACAGAATGGTAAAGTTTATACTCCCCCTTCCACCAACAAGCATCAATCCATGGCTTGCTCGAAACAACGAGTGCCTCCAACTAACAAGAGTTCCAAGGGGAGTTTCGTTTGCAATTATTTTGAATTAGTTTGCATAAAGCATGGGACTGGGCATCCCGGTGACCAGCCATTTATCTCGTGAGTGAGGAGCGGAGTCCACTCCTCTTGAGAATAACCCGCCTAACATGGAAGATACGGACAACCCTAGTTGATACATGAGCTATTCGAGAATACAAAAAAGGATATTTATTTGAAGGTTTAGAGTTTGGCACATACAAATTTACTTGGAACGGCAGGTAGATACCGTATATAGGTAGGTATAGTGGACTCATGTGGAATAACTTTGGGGTTTAAGGGATTGGATGCACAAGCAGTATTCCTGCTTAGTACAAGTGAATCCTAGCAAAAGACTGGGAAGCGACCAGCTAGAGAGCGACAATAGTCATGAACATGCATTAAAATTAATCAACACCGAATGCAAGCATGAGTAGGATATAATCCACCATGAACATAAATATCGTGAAGGCTATGTTGATTTTGTTTCAACTACGTGCGTGAACATGTGCCGAGTCAAGTCACTTAAATCATTCAAAGGACGATACCACCCTATCATACCACATTATAACTATCTCAATAGCATGTTGGCACGCAAGGTAAACCATTATAACTCATAGCTAATCAAGCATGACACAAGAAACTATGATCTCTAGTTGTTATTGCGAACATGTTTATTTATAATAGGCTGAATCAGGAACGATGAACTAATCATATTTACAAAAACAAAAGAGGTCGAGTTCATACCAGCTTTTCTCATCTTAGCTAGTCCATCATATATCATCATAATTGCCTTTCACTTGCACGATCGAATGGTGTGAATAATAATAATAGTGCGCGTGCATTGGACTAAGCTGGAATCTGCAAGCATTCAATAAACAGAAGAAGACAAGGCAATATGAGCTCTTTTGTCAGATAAACAATAATACATATAAGAGCCATTTCAATAATTTAATTATGGTCTTATCCTATCGACCCCGAAAGAAAAGAAAAGAAATAAAACTATTTACACGGAAAAGCTCCCAACAAGCAAAAGAAGAACAGGAAATATTTTTGAGTTTTCTTTTTAATTACTACTACAAGCATGGAAAGTAAACTAATTAAAAGCTACAACTAATTTTTTTTGTTTTTCTTAAGGTTTATTAAACACACAAGAGGAAAGCATAAAAAGGAAAATAAACTAGCATGGATGATACAATGAGAAAGTATAAGCACCAACATCTAGCAATGAGTGTGTGAACATAAATGTAATGTCGGTGGGAAATACGTACTCCCCCAAGCTTAGGATTTTGGCCTAAGTTGGTCTATGGCCACAGCTGGCCTGGTGGATATCCATAATAATAGTTGGGGTCGTACTGCTATGAGGAAGAAGAAGGCTCCGATTGCCACTGGCTGGCAATCATCTCCGGATCCCACTGGTAATTAGACTGTCGTGAGGGATCAAATTGTGGTTCCGGCTCTGACTCCTCAGCTGGTGCAGGGTTCTGGTAGGCTTGAATAGCCTTCAACGGAACAAGGTACGTGCTTGAAGATAAATCAAACAAAAAAGGAGCAAGCAGAGTAATAGTCTCAGGATGATGTTTATTAAAGAACAATTGATATTTAAGCTCTCCTATCCTATTCTTAACAATAAAATCATGTGCCACCACACTTTTATAATCTAGATAAACACGAGGCAACACCTTTTCTTCCTTCTCAAAATGCCTAATAGGTATGTTAAAATGTGCAGCTAGGCGTGAAACATAGATGCCTCTAAAGATAGGGCCTTTGGTATGGTTCAGACTTAACCATTTGGCAATAATACCGCCCATACTAAAAGTGTTATCACTTTATAAACCATGGAGAAGAATAATACTATCAGGGATGCTCAGGTTTCCATAGTTTCCGCGACCAATTAAACAACGACTAGCAAATAATGCAAAGTAACGTAAAACAGGAAAATGTATGCTAGTGATTCGTGCATCAGAAACCTTCCTTGTTTCCCCTACAGTGATAGTGTCAATAAACCCTTCCACATCATCACGATGTGGTTCTTCTGTCTTGCCCTCAAAAGGGACTAAACAAATCCGACAGAAATCATAAAGTGACATCTCCTTATGCTCATCATATAAATGAAACTCCACCGTAGGTGGCGAGTTCCTAGAATGGAAATGAAAGTTTTGCACAAAGGTATTTGTGAGTAAGAGATACTGATCGCATTGGTCGTGGAGGAAAGCGGTGAGGCCTGCATTCCTAGCCATTTCATGAAAATCTTCATAGATATCGGCTGCTCTCAAGAAATCATCAGAAGGCCATTCACACGCCCGAATCTCCATGGTGCGCGACAAATTATACTTAGGCTTCGGTGCCTTTTCCTTCGAGCTTTGGCTCGACGAGCCCCTCAATAATCTCCTCATCATTTTCTGAAAAATTCTGAAATTTTTAGTAACTTCAAAATAAAAGTAAACCAAACTCAATAATATTGATAGCAACTACTACTACAAGTGCCTAGGGCCTATATCATGCATCAAAACTACTTTTGACCATATAAATTTGACATGCAAGCTCAATAACAGGGTCACCTAAGCAGCAAAAATTTGCAATGAATAAAGCACTAGAACAAAAACTAATTGGACCAACGGAGGAGTCACATACCAAGGAACAATCTCCCCAAGTAGTTTTGTGAGAGGTGCTTTGAGCAAGGAGATCGAAAATGGCAGCAAACGAGCTTGGACTCGGGTTTGAGCTGGATATTCGTGTTTGTGGGAGGAAGAAGAAGTGTATGGGTGAAAGGATAAGTGGAGGAGGGCCACCGTGGGCCCATGAGGCAGGGGGTGCGCCCAGGGGGGTAGGGCGCGCCCTCCACCCTCATGGGCAGGTGGTTGGCCCCCCTGCTGTGTTCTTAGTGCCAAATATTCTAGAAAAAAAATCATATTTAAGTTTCAGGGCATTTGGAGAACTTTTATTTTCGGGGTATTTTTATATTGTACGGATAATCGGATAACAGACAGAAAAATATTTATTTTAATTTTATTTAATATAAATAACAGAAAGTAAAAGTGGGGTACAGAGGGTTGTGCCTTCTAGTTTCATCCATCTCATGATCATCAAAAGGAATCCACTAACAAGGTTGATCAAGTCTTGTTAACGAACTCATTCCGAATAACATGGAACCGGAGAAATTTCGAATAACACTATGTTACCTCAACGGGGACATGCACATCCCTAATAATAAGAATGTCATATTTCTTCTTAACAGTAGGAAGAGGAAATTCAAAACCTCCAAATATAATAGATGGAATTTTTCCAATAGAGTTGATACTACGAACTTGAGGTTGTTTCCTCGGAAAGTGTACCGTATGCTCATTACCATTAACATGAAAAGTGACATTGCCTTTAGTGCAATCAATAACAGCCCCTGCAGTATTCAAAAAGGGTCTTCCAAGAATAATAGACATACTATCGTCCTCGGGAATATCAAGGATAACAAAGTCCGTTAAAATAGTAACGTTTGCAACTACTACAGGCACATCCTCACAAATACCGACAGGTATAGCAGTTGATTTATCAACCATTTGCAAAGATATTTCAGTAGGTGTAAACTTATTCAAATCAAGTCTACGATATAAATAGAGAGGCATAACACTAACACCGGCTCCAAGATCACATAAAGCAGTTTTAACATAATTTCTTTTAATGGAGCATGGTATAGTTGGTACACCTGGATCTCCAAGTTTCTTTGGTATTCCACACTTAAAAGTATAATTAGCAAGCATGGTGGAAATTTCAGCTTCCGGTATCTTTCTTTTATTTGTAATGATATCTTTCGTATACTTAGCATAAGGATTGGTTTTGAGCATATCAGTTAATCGCATACGCAAAAAGATAGGTCTAATCATTTCAGCAAAGCGCTCAAAATCCTAATCATCCTTTTTCTTGGATGGTTTGGGAGGAAAAGGCATGGGTTTCTGAACCCAAGGCTCTCTTTCTTTACCATGTTTCCTAGCAACAAAGTCTTTCTTGTCATATTGTTGATTCTTTGATTGTGGGTTATCAAGATCAACAACAGGTTCAATTTCTATATCATTATCATTACTAGGTTGAGCATCATCATGAACATTATTATTAGCATTATCACTAGTTTCAGGTTCATTACCAGATTGTGTTTCAGCATCAGAAATAGAAATATCATTTGGATTCTCAGGTGTTTCAACAATAGGATCACTAGAAGCATGCAAAGTCCTATCATTTTTCTTTTTCTTCCTTTTAGAAGGACTAGGTGCATCTATATTATTTCTGTGAGAATCTTGCTCAATTCTCTTAGTGTGGCCTTCAGGATACAAAGGTTCCTGAGTCATTCTACCAGTTCTAGTAGCCACTCTAACAACATTATCATTATTCTTATTATTCAATTCATTGAGCAAACCATTTTGAGCTTTAAGTACTTGTTCTACTTGAGTGGTAACCATAGAAGCATGTTTACTAATAAGTTTAAGTTCACCTTTAACATTAGCCATATAATCACCCAAGTGTTCAAGCATATTTTAATTGTATTTTAATTGTCTACCAAAATAAGCATTAAAGTCTTCTTGCTTAGCCATAAATTTATCAAACTCATCTAAGCATGGGCTAGCAAACTTAGTAAATGGGATTTCAGCTTTATCATATCTATAGAGAGAATTTACCTTTACTACCTGTGCCGGGTTATCAAGACCATGAGTTTCTTCAATAGGACAAGGATTTGGATTATATGTTTCTTCAACAGGCGGTAAATTAAGACCATGTATTTCTTCAATAGGAGGTAAATTATTAACATCTTCAGCTTTAATACCTTTTTCTTTCATAGATTTCTTTGCCTCTTGCATATCTTCAGGACTGAGAAATAGAATACCCCTCTTCTTCGGAGTTGGTTTAGGAATAGGCTCAGGAATTGGCTCCGGAGGTGTCCAATTATTTTCATTTGTCAACATATTGTTCAATAGAATTTCAGCTTCATCTGGTGTTCTTGCCCTAAAAATAGAACCAGCACAACTATCCAGGTAATCTTTGGAGGCATTGGTTAGTCCATTATAAAAGATATCAAGTATTTCATTTTTCTTAAGAGGATGATCAGGCAAAGCATTAAGTAATTGGAGAAGCCTCCCCCAAGCTTGTGGGAGACTCTCTTCTTCAATTTGCATAAAAAAATATATATCCCTTAAAGCAGCTTGTTTCTTATGAGCAGGGAAATATTTAGCAGAGAAGTAATAAATCATATCTTGGGTACTACGCACACAACCAGGATCAAGAGAATTAAACCATATCTCAGCATCACCCTTCAATGAGAATGGAAATATTTTGAGGATGTAAAAGTAACGAGTTCTCTCACCTTTAGTGAACAGGGTGGCTATATCATTTAATTTAGTAAGATGTGCCACAACAGTTTCAGATTCATAACCATGAAAAGGATCAGATTCAACTAAAGTAATTATATCAGGATCAACAGAGAATTCATAATCCTTATCAGTAACACAGATAGGTGAAGTAGCAAAAGCAGGGTCAGGTTTTATTCTAGCACTTAGAGATTGCTTACTCCATTTAGCTAATAACCTTTTAAGTTCATTTCTATTTTCGCAAGCTAAGATAGCGAATGAAGATTCTTGATCAAAAACATAACCCTTAGGAATAACAAGTGATTCTTCATCATCACTTTCATCAGTATCATCAGATTCAATATTTTCAATCTCTCTAGCCCTAGCAATTTGTTCATCAAGAAAATCACTAAGTGGCATAGTAGTATCGGGCATAGAGGTAGTTTCATCATAAGTATCATGCATAGCAGAAGTGGCATCATCAATAACATACGACATATCAGAACGAATAGCTGAAGCAGGTGTAGGTGTCGCAAACTTACTCATAACAGAAGGTGAATCAAGTGCAGAGCTAGATGGCAGTTCCTTACCTTCCCTCGTAGTTGAGGGATAGATCTTGGTTTTTGGATCTCTCAAGTTCTTCATAATGATAAGCAGATATAAATCCCAAGTGACTCAAAGAATAGAGCTATGCTCCCCGGCAACGGTGCAAGAAAATAGTCTTGATAACCCACAAGTATAGGGGATCACAACAGTTTTCGAGGGTAGAGTATTCAACCCAAATTTATTGATTCGACACAAGGGGAGCCAACGAATATTCTCAAGTATTAGCAGCTGAGTTGTCAATTCAACCACACCTGGAAACTTAATATCTGCAGCAAAGTATTTAGTAGCAAAGTAATATGATAGTAGTGGTAACGGGCAAAAGGTAACCGTAGTAAAAGCAATGTTTTTGGTATTTTTTAGTGATGATAGCAATAGCAAGGGGAAAGTAAATAAGCTAAGAACAATATATGGAAAGCTCGTAGGCAATGGATCACTGATGGAGAATTATGCCGGATGCGGTTCATCATGTAACAGTCATAACCTAGGGTGACACAGAACTAGCTCCAGTTCATTGATATAATGTAGGCATGTATTCCGAACATAGTCACACGTGCTTATGGAAAAGAACTTGCATGACATCTTTTGTCCTACCCTCCTGTGGCAGTGGGGTCCTTACGGAAACTAAGGGATATTAAGGCCTCCTTTTAATGGAGAACCGGAACAAAGCATTAACACATAGTGAATACATGAACTCCTCAAACAACGGTCATCACCGGTAAGTATCCCGATTATTATCACTTCGGGGTTAACGGATCATAACACATAATAGGTGACTATAGACTTTCAAGATAGGATCAAGAACAATCATATATTGATGAAAACATAATAGGTTCAGATCTGAAATCATGGCACTCGGGCCCTAGTGACAAGCATTAAGCATAGAAAAGTCATAGCAACATCAATCTCAAAACATAGTGGACACTAGGGATCAAACCCTAACAAAACTAACTTGATTACATGATAGATCCCATCCAACCCATCACCATCCAGCAAGCCTATGATGGAATTACTCATGCACGGCGGTGAGCATCATGAAATTGGTGATGGAGGATGGTTGATGATGACGATGGCGACGGATTCCCCTCTCCGGAGCCCCGAACAGACTCCAGATCAGCCCTCCTGAGAGGTTTTAGGGCTTGGCAGCGGCTCCGTATCGTAAAACGCGATGATTTCTTCTTTCTGATTTTTTTCTCATCGAAACTCAATATATGGAGGTGGAGTTGGAGTCGGAGACGCAACAGGGGGCACACGAGGTAGGGGGCGCACCCTAGGGGGGCAGGCGCGCCCCCTACCCTCGTGGCAAGGTGGTGGGCCCCCTGGCCTTCATCTTTTGCAGGTATTTTTCTTATTTTTTGAAAAGTCGCTCCGTGAAGTTTCAGGTCATTCCGAGAACGTTTGCTCCTGCACATAAATAACACCATGGTAATTCTGCTGAAAACAACGTCAGTACGGGTTAGTTCCATTCAAATCATGCAAGTTAGAGTCCAAAACAAGGGCAAAAGTGTTTGGAAAAGTAGATACGTTGGAGACGTATCAAGTTTATCCCTCTACATCATGTCATCTTTCCTAATGCGTTACTGTGTTCTTATGAACTTAATACTCTAGATGCATGCTGGATAACGGTCGATGTGTGGAGTAACAGTAGTAGATGCAGAATCGTTTCGGTCTACTTGTCGCGGACGTGATGCCTATATACATGATCATGCCTAGATATTATCATAAGTAGTCGCTTTTCTATCAATTGCTCGACAGTTATTTGTTCACCCACCGTAGAATTTGCTATCTTCAGAGAAGCCACTAGTGAAACCTATGCCCCCCGGGTCTATCTTCCATCATATTATTTCCATATCAACTTGCTATTTCTATTACCGTTTATTTTGCAATCTTTATTTTCCAATCTATATCATAAAAATACCAAAAATATTTATCTTATTATCTCTATCAGATCTCACTTTCGTAAGTGACCGTGAAGGGATTGACAACCCCTTTATCACGTTGGTTGCGAGGTTCTTGTTTGTTTGTGCAGGTACTAGGTGACTTGCGTGTTACCTCCTACTGGATTGATACCTTGGTTCTCAAAAACTGAGGGAAATACTTACGCTACTATGCTGCATCACGCTTTCCTCTTGAAGGGAAAACCAACACATGCTCAAGAGGTAGCACGGGCCGATGAAGAGCTCATCCACATCAATAAGAAGTTTGAGGAAGAGTAAGGTATGCGATACCTATACATACCCGAAATGATATGAGCTCTGATTGGTTATCTTGCTAAGTTTTATGGTTATACTAATAGTGAATGCTTCTGAGGTCGAATCCCTCAAGAGCACACTGGCTGAAGCCAAAAAGGAGGCGGAGGAGGAACGAGCCGCCCACCAAAAACATGAAGCGAGGTTGGGTGAAGTCCAACAAGAGCTGAAGGATGCCATAAGCAAATGTGAGTCCTTGGAGCGCAAGGTTTCGGATCAAGACTCCGAACTTGCTAAGTCCTCCAAAGCGTGAAGGAGGCCCGGGTTGAAGCCCAATGCGCCTGCCGGGAGATCCAAGAGGCAAGGCAGATAGCAGTGGGTAAGGCCTTTAATATGCAAAGCAAATTTGTAAGGAGAAGATACATCTTACTGACCCGGGTTTGGAGTTCTCTAGGAGCGTTTGTGGATCTGCCCGGAGTGTTGCTGATGCTGCAGAGTTCTTCCGAGCCGAAGAGGAGAGCTCAACGGAGAAGTTTTTCTAGTTGCAGTACCTTGTGCCAGAGCATCCAGTGCCCCTCAGTGATCAGCTGAAGTAGTTGACCGAACTGTATAGGATGGCCGGATTGGCCATGAAGGATGTTATAGTCCGTCTTTGGCCAGCCGAGCCCATACCCAGCAGCTACTTCGGACTCGTGAAGTGGCTAGTCAATGCCTGCCCTCGTCTTGACGCCGTAAAGCAGCCGGTCTGTATTGAAGGTGCCCGGATGTCCTTCGCCCGTGTCAAGGTGCAGTGGGAGAAGATGAATGCCACCAAGCTTGCAACCGAGGGACCACCCGCAGGCAAGGAGCACTGCACACTGTAGCGGTATTTTGATGAAGTCCTGGAAGGATCCCGCATTGTACAGGGCCAGTGTTTGAAGGATATTATTTTTGAATGGATGTATCCGGGCTGCCCGAACTTTGTATTATGAAACAAGACTTTTGTATAATATGTTTGCTTGTTTTTATCTTAGATTATTTTCCTCCTGTGCGGCCATTTGCTGTATATGAAAGTTTGCCAGTTATCGGCTTCAGCCCCCACGTAGATATACAGGGGTGTTCGAAATAGCACATGAGCACAATTAACCCAACGTCTTGGTCCTTGAAGGAGGTGTCAGTGCAGCGAACCATGCAATCAGACTGTGTGGCTTTATCACCCTCACTTAGCCATAGGAGTTCGACAATGAGATTATAGGCGTAGCCCCTGGTGTTGTTCGGTTCTCCTAACTTAGGTGCTTTAGATGCCTGACCGGGTGGAAGCCCGTCCTTCGTATAATACGGAAAGAAATCACAAGAGATTTGTACTTAGTCACCGAATAGCTGACCAACTCTCGTCGTACCATGACAGTCAGTTTTTGGCTTTCTCTACTAAGGTGTTTAACCGGGCAAACCAGAAACTCAATCGCAGTAATTCTCCATTTACTACCTTAGATGAACAAGCGGAACGTAAGGTGGTAACCACCAGGAGCCGGGCAACCCAACTATTGACCAAAGACATGATTCGAAGCTGATGCATATAACGCCATATTCGGGATACCGAAGTGTACTATAAAGTGTCCGCACTTCTTTTTTGAAAAATATGTGTGGCTGGGTAGAGGCCCTGGCGATTTAAGTCGTGCCGAGGTGTATATGACAATCAGACGAAAAGAGGGAATACAGTTTAGGAGATAAGACAAGACCGAATAGGTTGGGCGAAAACTGTTTCCATTATAGCCTGATTGATATGTCAAGACGTATTTTTACAGAGGATGCCATAGGCCTCGAGGCTATTTTACGCGCCGAGAACAAGGGAAAGCTGTATACAGGTCCTAAAAAATGAAAAGGTGATCTTGAAGATCCTTTGGATACTCCGCCGCACGTCTGCGCTGCTTTTCGCGTTGATGTGTGATCCTTTGAGAGGATGGACGATCGAGTACACTTAAGGGGCCTGGAAAAGGGCCCTTGGTACCATCGAAAAGTGAAGTGGGTTGTAAAGAACCTGGAAAAAATTAAAATATGAAAAAGAAAGGAAGAATATGAGGGTCCAGGTAGGATCGAGCCGTATTGTGGACTTTAATATGCCTCCGTCCTTGCCCATGGTATCTTTAGTGCGTAGTTATGTATGCGTGGTACATATGCCGCAATCCAGTTGGGGCTATGACGGAGGCTGAATTGCTAATCTAGCTCTTGACGAGCCAGACTGTCATTCTGCAAGGTAGACCAGACTCGTTTGACAATGTCAGGTGGCTTGACTGTCGATGTAGTATTCGGCTTGATAAGGCCACCCTATACTTCAGCTGTGAGGGCGCAGTGTGCTCCTCAGTACGGAGGAAGCGTTCCTTGTTTCCACTGACTGTTATAACACTGCGGGGTCCGGGCATTTTGAGATTTAAGTAAGCATAATGCGGGACCACATTGAAGCGGGTGAAAGCGGTTCGTCCGAGCAGTGCATGATAGCCACTGCGGAAAGGGACAATGTAGAAGATCAAGTCTTCACTTCAGAAATTATCTGGTGAGCCGAAGACTACCTCCAGTGTTATGGAACCTGTGCAGCGGGCCTCTACGCCGGGTATCACTCCTTTGAAGGTGATTCTGGTGGGCTTGATTCTTGACGGATCAATACCCATTGTGCGGGCAATGTCCTGATAAAGCAGGTTAATACTGCTGCCGCCGTCCATAAGGACTCGTGTGAGATGGAATCCGTCGATAAGGGTCGAGGACCAATGCTGCTGAACCTCCATGACAGATACTAGTTGGATGGTCTCTGTGATCAAAAGTGATCGGACATGACCAAGGGTTGAATTTTGGGGCGACTGGCTCTATGGCATAGACGTCCCTTAGTGCGCGCTTGCGCTCCCGCTTGGGGATGTGAGTGACGTATATCATATTCACCGTTTTGACCTCGGGGGGAAATTTCTTTTGTCCCCCTATGTTCGGTTGGCGAGGCTCTTCATCGCCGTCCTCTCTAGGCGGCCCTTCCCCTTATGCCCGGTGTTTAGCTTACTGGCTTGTTTGAAGACCCAACAATCTCTGTTTATATGATTGGCAGGCTTGTCAGGGGTGCCATGAATCTGGCAGGGCCGATCTAGTATTTGGTCCAGACTAGATGGGCCATCTTTGTTTCCTTTGAATGGTTTCTTCTGCTGACCGGGTTAAGAACCACTGAATCCAGCGTTGACCGCCGTGTCTTCGGTATCTGCATTGTTGATTGGACGCTTGTGTTTGTTGCGTCGTGGCCTACCATTGCCATCTCTGGCTTCGGAGGTGCCAGGGTTGCTGGTGTTGTTGCTTCTATGAGCGAGCCAACTATCTTCTCCCACGCAAAAGCGGGTCATAAGGGCGGCGAGGGCTTCCATGGACTTCGGTTTTTCTTGGCCGAGGTGTCGGGCGAGCCACTCGTCACGGATGTTGTGTTTAAAGGCCGCGAGGGCTTCGGCGTCCGGACAATCGACAATGTGGTTCTTTTTAATTAAGAACCTGGTCCAGAGTTTCCGGGTTGACTCTCTGGGTTGATGGACTATGTGACTGAGGTCATCGGCGTTCGGAGGCCGGACATAGGTACCTTGGAAGTTGTCTCTAAAGGCATCTTCCAGGTCCTCCCAGCTACCAATGGAGTTCTCTAGGAGGCTATTTAGCCAGTGTCTTGCTGGCCCCTTCAGTTTTAAGGGAAGGTATTTGATGGCATGGAGATCGTCACCGTGGGCCATGTGGATATGGAGAAGGAAATCTTCGATCCATACCGCGGGATCTATCGTGCCGTCATATGATCCAATGTTTACGGGTTTGAACCCTTCTGGGAACTGATGCTCCATTACCTCATCCTTAAAGCATAGGGGGTGTGCGGCGGCTTTATATCTGGCGATGTCTCGGCGGAGTTCGGATGACATTCATATGTGGTTTTCGGCCCATGTGAAGTTGTGCCTATCGCACCAGGCCTGATGGCCGTCCTCTCGCGTTGGGGCACGCCCACATGATCCAGAGATTGATCTGGCTTGGCCTGCTCTATTGTCCAGGTCATGCCGTAGGTCGTAGGTGCATCCTGGAGCCGCTGTCTCTCTGCCTGTGCGGTGAGGCGGTGCGGGTTGGTGTTCGGCGTAGGTTGCCGCTTTATCTCGCCCGTGTGGTGGTCGGTCTGGTTCATCAGCACGGTCGTGTCTTGACGGTATGGGCCCAATGGCCTCGTCGTCAAATTGTGGTAATAGCCGACACTTCGGATAACTCTTTGTTGGGTGCTAAAGGCCATATTCTTCGGCGGCTAGGACCCGAGTCCATCTGTCGTTGCGTGTATCTGCTGCTTTTTAGGCTTCATGCAGTGTCGATTAGTTGGCGCTTAAAGCGCTCCTACTCGAGTGGTTCCTCTGGCACGATGAAGTCTTCGTCGCCGAGGCTCACATCGTCTTCAGAGAGCGGTAGATAATTACTGTCTTCCGAGTCCCCATTCTCGACCGTATCGTCGGGGTTGACTTTCCCCTCTCCCACATCATCTTGTTCAGATGTGGGCTCGACGGGGGCTTCGGGCTCTTCGGCACCCTCTGGAGTGTTATCGTCTCTGGTGCCGGTATTACTGTCTTTGCCACAATGCGATTTTGAGTGGCGTCGCTGGCGTCAACGTTTCGGTGGTGCCTCACCAGGTTTGTCCTCTTCCGGATCTTTCTTGTTTGCATCATCATCCTCTTTGGGTGTGTCCACCATATATACGTCGTATGTGGAGGTGGCCGTCCAACGTCCGGTAATCGGCGGGTCTTGGCCTTGTTCGTCTTCCATGTCGTCGATATCTTCAGAGGCGTAGTCCATCATGTCAGTTAAACCTTCGACAGTGGCTATGAAGTGGGTGGTGGGTGGGACGTAAAATTCCCTGCTCTCAACCCCTAGTCCGGGTTGGGCGTAGTTTAAAAATGATTCCTCTGTAATGGCGAGGGATCGCATTAAGTCCAGGGCCTTGTTTAATAGCGAGGTTTTTATAGGGAAACAAGAGTCCGTGGGGCTGGCCGGGGCAAAGGCCTCCTGGCCATGCTTGCTTGGCGCGGACTTCGAGAGCTCGGATTCGAAATCCGGGGACGAGTCCAGCCTTTCAATGATAGGGGGAATCCGGTCTAATCCCTAATTCGCCATGGACACAATCGCCTCCAGATCCTCAGTAATGCGGTTCGCGACAAAGAGTTCGGTGGGCTCCAAACTCCCATCTTCGGATCTGGTGGTTTGCTCCGGATCTAAGGCCAGAGCTGTGATCGGGGCCGCGAACCCTTCAAAGATCAAGTCTCCTCGGATATCAGCGACATAGTTTAGGTTCCCAAAACTGATCTGATGACCAGGGGCGTAGCTGTCGATCTGTTCGAGGTGGCCAACTGAGTTGGCACACAGAACGAAGCCACCGAATAGAAAAATCTGGCCGGGAAGGTAAGATTCCCCGAAGACGGCATCGTTGTAGATGATCGAAGGAGCCATCGAGCCTTCTGTTGACGGCATAGTGGAACTCTCAATGAAAGCACCAATGTCAGTGTCAAAACCGGCCGATCTCGGGTAGGGGGCCCCGAACTGTGTGTGTGAGGATCGAAGGTAACAGGAGGCAGGGGACACGATGTTTACCTAGGTTCAGGCCCTCTTAATGGAGGTAATACCCTACTTCATGTTTGATTGACTTTAATGAGTATAGGGGTTACAAGAGTTGATCTACCTCAAGATCGTAATGGCTAAACCCTAGACGTCTAGCCTGTATGATTATGATCGCCTCTACGGACTAAACCCTCCGGTTTATATAGACATCGGAGGGGCCTAGGTTTGTACAAAGTCGGTTTACAGAGAAAGGAAACTTCATATCCGAATGCCAAAGCTTGCCATCCATGCAAAGGAGAGTCCCATCCGGACATGGGGGAATGCCCTCTATCTTGTATCTTCACGACCCATCAGTCCGGCCCATGCACTACAAAAAAAATACACTTCCGTGATGATACATGTTTGTCACAATAGGTCACGTTTTTTGTCATGCATGTACATCCATGACGATTTTATGTCAGAATCAAGATAGTCATACATGTGTTGTCGTAGAAGTGTTCCATGACATTACCAAAATTATCATCACGGAAGTGTCCACTTCCATGATGAAAAATCATGCGTCACAGAAGTGCTTTCGTCAAGGGTGACCAACACATGGCATCCACCATAACGGAACGCCGTTAAGCTATCGGGTCGGATTTTGGATCCGATAACCCGTTAACAGCCCTGACCAATGGGAAATTTCCACGTGTAAAATTTTGATTGGCCGAAGGGAACACCTGTCAGCTCGTCAGTGGGCCAGATGTCGCCCGTCCATTGGAGGAGATATGCCTATGATACGTCGACACGTGGCTGGGCCCAATAGAGGCCCATATAGGTTAAAAGGCCGGCCCAGTCAAAGGCCCATAGAACTTAATCAGGTACTAGTGGGCTAGCCCAATAATGGCCTGCTTAATAAAGGCCCATTTACGGCCCGAAGCCAGATCTGGTCGTTAATTGTTCGCCCAATATTTGGGCCCATTTACGGCCCGAAGCCAGATCTGGCCCGTTAATTGTTTGCCCAATATTTGGGCCCATTTGTGGCCCGAAGCCAGATCTGGCCCGTTAATTGTTCGCCGAATATTTGGGCCCAACTACAGCCCAGTGACTTTCGGCCTGTTAGAGGCCTGATGTAGACATGGGCCCATTTCAGCCCGGTGTGACTTTCGGCCTGGGAATGGCCCATGCTGCCCATGGTCCATATATGGTCCGACGGGACATCGGGCCCACTAACGGCCTGTGCTAAAGGTGGCAACAGTTAAGCCCAACGTGACTTTGGGCCTGTTAAAGGCATGTCGCGTAATTCGGCCCGTTGATGCATGTGCTAAGCTTTCGGCCTCTTAAAGGCCCATGATATCAGTGGGCCAACTAAGGCCCGACATATGTTTCGGCCTGGTAACGGCCCATGAGCTAACTGGGCCCAAAACGGCTCGGTCTACATTTCGGCCTGCTGAAGGCCCGTCGACGACTAGTGAAAATTGAGGCCCAACATGCATTTTGGCATGCTAAAGGCCCGTGGTTTCATCTCGGCCGTGACAGGCCAGTACAATATTCAGCCTGTTAATGGCCCAACGCTACCTGGGCCAAACTAAGTGCTGGGTCGACAAAAGGCCCAACTAAAATATAGGCCGGTGTAAGTTTGGGCCTGGCGCAATGTGTGAAGGCCCCAATCATTCGGGCCCAAGAAAGATGCAGGCCGGCCCAATTGTGGCCCGCTAAAAACCTGGCCCGTTAGAGTCAAATGTTTCGGTCCGGTCGACTACATCTGATTTTTTTCCAGATAGCTAATGATGGCAGTAACTAGTAGGAATTAAGAACAAACCTACTCTATACAATAAAGAAATTACAGCATAGTAACTAAGAATAAACCTACACTATACAATAAAGGATTTAAGGTATATTACATCCACTGGGCATCGAAGTTTGCCACCAGTGATCATAAAGCGCAACGAAGAAGCAGATTACAAAAACTGGGCACCATTGCAGCGTAACAAAATAATACTGAACCGAGACCACTTCCAAGACAGTTCAAGAAAGGTTAGCCTTGCGGGGGAACTGCTGCGCAAGCTGCTGAGCAAGGCTGTGAGACCAGCCTAGCATGTCGGTCATAGCTTCTAGGTGTAGCTGTTTAGCGATGAGGTTCTCATTGGTGTTCTCCGCAACATTTCTTAGAGATAGGACTTCAAGTCGAAGTTGAGTTGCAGAATGCCTTTCTGCTAGAACTTGGGACTGAAGAAGTCGAACTGATTCAGACAACGAATTCTGTGAGCTTGTCTGACTGTTAGTCTCAAGTAACTTGAGCACTGCATCAAGACAAGACTTTGGGGTTGTGTCGCTATCTTCAAGATGTTTTGCCTTCTTTGCTGCAATATATGTTGGGTTTGTCTCACAGCCTTCAGCAGACTTGTGCATGCCATCAGGCATATCACCCTGAAACAAAGCAGAGAGATGACAGGTTTTGCACGTGTATAAACAAAGATGATAACTGTTATGTCAATTCTATCCAATTTCAAATTAGAAAATAAAGAGTAAGTTCAAAATATCAATAGCATAATTTTGCATTGTTCATAATGCGGGGATCTTCACCACACTACTGGATTACCATGTCAACATAACAAGCATAGATGAAAGGCAAAGAAAATCATTGTATCTATTTTGGATAATGTGCATGGCATGTTGTTCATATCATCAGCCACATCAGTAAGATAAAACATGAGATGACAAGGTGCAAACGTGGGCTGCTTCACCACACACTGGATTATAGATCCACAAAAACAAGCATACATATAGGAAGTATTAAGTAATGTGCATGGTATGAATAAGGAATTTGGTTTTACAAGTAAAACTTAGAACTTACGGTTCTTACGAACATGCATTTTGGTAGAAACAGCAAACTAAACAGCAGTAAACGATAGGGAGTATGAGCAAATTAAACCGCAGTTGAGGATAAAGGCTTTAGAAGGACTGACTTACATTAACAGTTAACACCGACTTTATAATGCTCTTCTCCATGTCAAGGGAAGGATAACTCAAGAATTTCAGCACAAAATCTTCTTCATAAGCATTGCCTGTACTCTACATTTTGTAGAGAGTAATTATAGATATGATAATACTGGAAGGGATAGAGGATAATGAAGATAAGATGCAGATTGATGCTACATAATCAACTACCAATCCCTGGAAGTACAAGTGTTACAGGAGAAAATGTACTGACAAGAGCAATGGGCTACACTTCTGCACTGGCATTGTCTGTGTATTCTACTTCTTGGTAAGATTAAATATAGATCTGATCTTTTTTAGTAAATGGTTGGCGAGGGAGATAAGATGCAGAATGCTACAAAATGAACCAATCCCTCTTCCCATAATACAAGAGTGTTTTGAACACTGGTGTATTGTACAAAACGTTCTTATATTATGGGACGGAGGGAGTAGCTGTTAATGTAAGTACAGTGATAGACCACGTTCAGTCCTTACAAGAGGACTGCAGAGCTAAACCTCTTCAAAAGCATTGGGTTGATTCTAAATTTATGTAAGAGTCCATACGGATCTTATAATGTCCACCAAATGGACGATTACGAGGCTAACATGTGCAGTGATGCTACATAATCAAACAACTATGAAAGTACGTATGGTCATATAGGGCAAGAGGTACTCACAAGAGCAATGCAGTGTGAATTATAGTTGCGAGATTCTGTGGTCCCTTGAGAATGAATGTTCTTCTGCTAACAGTTTTCGTACAAGTGAGACATTAAGGCAAATGCAGAAATGTAGTTCAAATTGTGATGTGATATCATAGACAGTACCTTACGCTGCAGCCGAGACCAATGTGTAACAAGATTATTCCAGTCACCGTCGTATAAATGTAGCACCGGAGACTTTACAGAAATTTTGTTCAGAGGCTTGCCATCGAAGTGCGCTTGCCTCGGGTAGGAACGATACTTCATCAAAGAGTGCTTAAAAAGCGCAACCAACCCTTGCTCGTCATCACAATCCAGTTTGCTCATCGCCTATTTAAAAGAATGAAATCTTGTGTCTTCTGCCAGCAGAAACATATGCAGTAATGACCATGAATAACATTAGTACATTACTTACGCGTAAGTTGCGGAGGAAGACTGGAAATTGTTCTGTGTCTGCGGTATAATCTTTCCATGAAGGAAAGATGCGCACAAAGTTCCTGACAACAACATAAGCTGCATCTTCTAAACTAGGAAGAAATGGAACAGGGGTCCTATTTGCTGCAATTGGGGCTCTCTCTGGTTCGAAAAGGGATTTGGCAACTGGATTTGGTGTACTCTTTGCTAGAATGGGGGTTTTGCGTCGTACAGCTGGTGCTATGTCAACTGGCATAATCATATTGTTTGCTGCAGTTGGGGTCTGCTGAGTTGGGGCATCAGAAATGACCAGTGTAGTAGGGCTAGACTCTGCTAGAGTTGGGGTATTTTGTGGGTCAGGTGATATTGCAACTACACCTAATGGGCTATTTGATTTATCAGGTGCCACTACCTTTTCCAAATACTTTGCTTGTGCTCCTCCACGATCAGCAATCGCCCTCTTCCTTTTGAACGTCTGATACACAAGAACAGCATTTGAATGGATAAATATGGTATGATGACAGATGGAATATGTACTGAAAATGGATAGGCAGGGCGTATTCACATACACGATGTGTAAACTAAGCTAATGGCAGTTCAACAAAGTAGAAGCAATGCAAAGCATCAGTTGCAAGATATTTGCAATGTAACCTTGGAAAGTTAGAGCAAGTACCTTGATGGGTGAATAAGATAGGGCATCTTCCTCTGACTCCTCCACTAGGGAGCTACATTGACTTAGGTTTCCCTCTAGCTCAGAATCACTGTTAGGATCATATTCTGAGCATGAATCTGTAGGTGGAGAGCGTTTGCATTGCATTGCATCCAGACTTGATTTCAGTCCCTTAATGCCAAGTTTGACAGCCATGGCATTGTTCTGCTTTATTCTTTTCATGCGCGCAAGCTCATAATCATTATGATGTTGTTCAGAATCTGAGATTCATGAAAACATAAAAAGTAGTCAGATTATCTATGGAATGCATTGCAGATTCAACTCGGAGAGTGTCTCCCTATAAACCCCTGCATATGCAAAGTCACCTCCCCAACCATGCTGACCAGACCACACACAGAAATACAAACCCCTTATGTCTCTATAACAGGCAGGCACACATTTCAAAACTGAAGTAGGAATATTAGAATCATATGAAATTCGTATTTGAACAAATAAACTAAGCAATTATGAGTGGCGTAATGTTTAGCTTCAAATGTGGAGTGTTGGTAGTGCGGCACAAAGCAAGTAGACAGATTGTATTCCATGTAAAAGATTGAAACCTATGTAAAAGCTAGAAATGACACTTTCTTTCTATAAATGCGGTGTTCGTTACCCACACATGATGGAAGAGATCACATAGCGAAACACTATTCACTCATGTCTACGGTTCCAGTATTTAGAAACAGGGTGGTCCACCCTAAAAGAATATTGACAACAAATATGACAAGACAAGCATAGATGTAGTGAATCAATCATTTACTTGTGAGCTTACTAGGACACGTATGCAGAATTGTAACTGCAGTAAGAGACGTCCAAAATCTGAATGAAGAAGTTTGTCTAGCACTTATTATTTGCAACTAATCGACGTGAATAATTGGATATTATATCGAATGAGTAAGAAAGACAAGTAAAATTGTCAACAAACCTGGCTTGCAGTAGTAATCTGGGTCAATGTCACTACGACCAACAATCCAAAATGACTAGTTTCTGTTCCGAGGGCCGGAATTTTGAAAACCCTGTGAACTTTAGAGGTACTAAAGATTACCGAAATACATCTGAACCATTAAATGTAGGTAGCACTGAGCACACAACAAACCCTAATGACAGTCCTGCCTAATGAGTAATGAATCAATTAGAAAATGGGTGATGAGGAGTGGCTGCTGAGTGTTGAGGACTTATCTCAGGATAAATCGGGTTGGCTTGGTGGGTGCTGCACGCCTGAGCCCTGAACGGACTGTGAAGGTAGGCACGGCGGCGCGCTCGGGCAGCGGTGACACTGTTGGGCGAGCGGCTCCTGGCCTCCTGTTAGTCCGGCGTCTCCTCCTAAAGTCATGCCTTCCGGGGACGGCAAGTCACCGGCGAGGCAGGCGGCTGGGGGCGAGTAGAGATCGGAAGCGCGCAGCAGAACAGAGGGGAATCGGGGCCTGGGACGACCCAAAATCCCAGGGTGGGCCGGCCCACCATGGGCACCCTGTAGAGATACACACCCGAGCGACGAACATGCATTTTCGAAACTAATTTAGGAACATTTAGCTGACCAATTAAACAACTCTGTTTTAATAATATCAGATTCGTATTTGAACAACTAAGCTTGTTTAGCTTGATGGGTGGAGCAGTGTTATTATGACACGAAGCACGTATTCTGATCGTATAGTGATCGTAAAAGGGGGAAACTCTAAGCATATTTTTTTAGCAAAAGAGGGTTTCCCCTCCGATTTCTATTAAAGAAACCACCACGGAACCAACATGATCAATTAAACCCTAAGCATGATCAATTAAACCGTATTATGGCTGTGCCATGGCAGATTTCAAGCTGCAAACCGGAGAAATGATATTTAGCATCCATTGTTTGCTTCGAACTAAGAACTAAATTCTAAGAGCTGAAAAGAAAGTAGAGTAACCAAGTTAAGATCTATTTTCTGGTTGAGATCAAAAAGTTGAGGAGATATGAAGTACCACCTCTCTTGCGGCACCGTGTAGGCATCGGGGGTGCGATGGCTGTCGGTGGCGTTGAAGCAGACCTGCGATGGTAGACGAGTGCATCGGGGGATAAGTCCCGTTGCGGTGGAAGAGAAGGTCGTGTGAGCGGCCCCGGCAAAGAGGACGACGGCGCCGATGAAGCGAGAGGATGCGATGCAAGGCTATTGGTCCGTCGCCGTGGATGAGAAACATGCATCTCTAGCAGTGGACGATGCGGTCTTCGTAGGCGCTCCGGCATGGTGGAGGACGGTGGCGATGGATGTGGTGGAGGACATCAGCGATGGATGGGGTGGCGGACAGAGGCTGGTGTGGGGATGGGGTGTTCTAGCGCGGACGATGTATGAATGGGAAAATGGAGGGAGAGGTATGGGGAACCATGTTTTTGGGACGGGCCTGTCTGAAATATGGGAAAGTTACGAACTTAGCCCCCATTTAAAATTTGTACGTCTCATCGGTTGGGGATAGGACGGTAATCTCGCATCTCACCAATATTTGCCCAGAGAGATTTCGGGCGAGGAGAGGGTAGTTGGCGCCACGGTGTATGAACGGGGCTGACAGGTAGGGCGGTTGTGTCACGTCTGAGTGAAGTTACAAACCTGCCCCTATTGAAAATATTTGCCTACATCAATTTCGACTGAGTCGAGTTTGTTTTGCCGCCCACCGTGTATGAATGGGGAATGGAGGGAGAAAAAGAGGTCTTTCGGACGAGCTTGAATCAAATGAGTTTTGCCGCCCATGTTTGACGCCCACCGTGTCGGAATGGGCTCAGAGGCGGTCGTGTCACATCTAATTGAAGTTACTAATCTACCCCTATTTAGAGCAGTGGAAATCGGGCCGATGGATTGTCCGTGTAATGGGTAGACAGTAATTTCCATCTCCCAAACACTTGGCTTCGGGCAGCCGATGTGGGAGTGGACACTTTGCTGCTTCTTTCGAATTTTGGGACAATAAGCATCCACGTTTACCCTGGCAAAATACCGAGTCAATCAACCAAGAATGTACAGAACTAATAGACATATAAACACTTGTAGAGTATATGGATCAATAATATCAACTAACATACATAAGCCAGGACGGTGTACTTTTTTTTGGCTACAACAACATCCTTTTTTAGCCAGCATCTTGGCACTTTCCGATGCGTGCCACTTATGGTCCATCTATACTACTATTATTGCTGAATGCACATTCAACCTGATTGACATATTTGGAGGTCTGGCACAGCAATCCAAATGAAATGTCTCCGAGTCTTATCAATTAATATAGACTTGTGCTCAAATAAAATTACAAGCCAAAAAACAAAAAAAAACAATTATTACATGATCTCTAAAACAAATGGTTTGATTGATTACATGAACAGACAACACAAAGGTTATTCAACTATGGAAAGAACATTTCACCTATTATTTACCAAGTAGGAATTTAATTTCCTTTTTTCCTTCAGGACCTCAAGAATCTGGTCAGTCTCAGCTTGCTTCATTTTGAAATCCACCAAATATTTAATGGTTGTCTTGAGTACTGCTTGTGATTGTGTTGTTTGCTTCCTCAACATGTCAACTTCATCTCCAAGTGCAGAAGCAGAATCTCTTTGTACCACTAGTTTAGCCTCTAGAGCATCAGCAGTTGGCAATTCATAATGCACGATTGGGCCGGTGCCACTGCTGTGGGATGATGCAACGTCCATGAGGACCTCACTCTTTGATCTTGGGCTAACCTGTTTTGCCATTAAAGTTCCGATTGGATTCAGAAAAGTTGAAGTTAGCAAAACATCTCAATTGGGAGTTATAACAGCAAACCAGTTAAATAGACAAGGAATTAAAGAGTTTCAATTGGATGCAGAAAAGTAGTTATTAACATCATTGTAAACCGCTGTTGCAGCCGCAAAGCAGTTAAACAAACAAGTAGATATTTAAGTTAAGGCAAACATGTAATTCTTAACAGTAAGTATCAAACACATAGATAGGCATAGTCTACAATATGATTAATAGGTCGTGCCATTATGTAATTAGTAGCAAACTAAATTAAGCCAAGCAACATAATTGAACAATTTTGCAATAAGTGGCTAACTAAAATTCTGAGAAGCAGGTAACTGAACTTACGCTAGTTCTTTGTACAGGCACACTGCAACTTCTTTTTCGCTCACAAGGTTGTACGAAGGAGTCCATGGCATCAATTGCTTGGATATGCAGTCCCAATACTTCTTTCTTCCCACACTGCATGGGTAAGTCGAATGGTTAATCTGGTAAGATGGTGCGTCCTTGATATGTTATATGAGGACGTGTAGTCAGACTAGTTGTAGCCAAACACATCACACTGGCTTTTACTGTATATTTCATGCGATTACTTTTGGCATATCAAGATCTAAGGAATCTACAATAGGATGAAAAGACTAGCATCCTTCACATTATTGGCGAACTCAGTTCATAGAAACAAGCAATTCAACCATTCTGTGGGTAAATCAAAAGCGCCACTAGAATATTTTTCACTATCCAATCATACACGCAAAAAGGGGCGACGCCACCATAGGGGCTGGTATGGGTGGCCGCCTCAGGTGGCTGAAAAGTGTGCACCTAGTTTGAGTCGTCCAGGTTGGGCCATGCTAGTTTTGTTCGTCCCAACGCATGAGCAGGCAATGTAAAAAATGAAGAAAAATGTTTCAATTTGGATGGGCCAATAACATAAGTGCAAGGCAGGCCCTATAGCAGGCTCGCGGCCCAAACGAGCGCCTCCCATATTGATCGACAACAGAAAAAATCCCAATTCATTTGCTCCAGCCTCCAGTCTGGTTCGCTCCTAACCTAGCCGCCGCTGGACAGACCGACATAGCACTTCCTCGCGCCCTTGTTGGAGGGCGGTCGCCGGGCTTCAAGCGAACGGAAGAACAAGAAGATGAAGATCCAACCCTGGGTGTAGCCTGCGTGGGAGGCAGCAGCGGCAGCACGAGCATGGCATCGAGCTTGCGCAAATGGACAGTCGCATCTTGCAAGAGTAGCATGCGCAACGAGCAGGTACATCACATCCCTGATTATATCTAATTCAACTCTTCAATTTCTGGCCAATAGTTAAACCTGACAGTGTTGTAAAACTGCTTGTATGTAGGGAATCTATGAGAAAATGAAACCAATTTCTACTTATTTTATAACTCCCCCAATCAATACTGAACTGACTGAATCTAATGTATCTAATCAAGTTTCCGGTGCAAACATACAAGCTCATGTTGTTCTTGAGCCTGAAGTGTCTAATGAACAGACTGCTAATGAAGGATTTGATGCAAACATTTTACATGCTCCTGGTGATGAACATATAGTGTCTAATGAGGGATCTAATGCAAGCATTTTGCAAGCTCATTGAAGGATTTAGTGTCTAATGATGATCTACTATGTTGAGAGAGACAGAGATTTGCAGGCATTGATGACAAGCAAATTATAGTGCATTTTCATAGCTTGAGGAAACGTCGAGGCCATCTACCAGAAAGTCCCCGTATCATGACAACATAGCATAAATACTTTTCTAATCTGTTGTTTGAAACTATTGGCATACTTGTGCAGGATAGATATATTGATATGCAGTTTGTGCACTGGTTATACGTGCAATTACACTTCGATATTTTCAGCCAGAGAACGAATAATTCAAGCAGGTACAGACCATGTTTGTGGTCCTTGTACACCATGTTGCATTTTGTGTTTTTTGGTGCTTGCATCATTTAGTGTTTATAATCTGAACTACTTTGGATCATTAGCTGGTTTTCAAAGTGCATGTAGCTTCACATTTCTCAAGTTATGTTGATTTCCGGAGTGCAAGTGCCTTCGTATTTTTTAAGTTAAATGTTCGCCCCTGGTAACTTGAATTCGTGGATCAGCCACTGCACACAAATCATACACGAATGCCAATACGAATTAAATGAAATCCAGGGACTTACGCTAGCTTGTTGTACAGGCTCACTGCAGCCCTGCTTGCGCTTGGGATGTTCCATGTACAAGTCCATGTTACCACTTGCTTGGATGTGCAGGCCTTGTGCTCCTTGCATCCCCCTCTGCATTTTTGACACGGCGAATGGTTGATCAAATAATAGGAATCGACCTTGATGTTGTACCGAAGGACAGATACTTACAAGGTTATACAGGTGTGCAGGATGTGTACCAGATCCTGTAGCGCCGTCATGCTTCGCTAAAAAATGGATTTGCTTGTTTCAGATGATATCTCCAGAAGAAATAAGAGTTAAAGTCAGAGTTGCATAGGCGTGTAAGCTAAGAGAGAAGTGGAAGGATATCCAAACATCATCGGAACAGTGCACAAGGGAGTGATGTCTGGATACCTAGTTTGGGCCGGCGTTTGGGCATGCTCGCCTAGCTAGAGTGTGGGTCACTTCAGAGCCGTTGAGGGTGATGCACTGGCGTTGGTTGGCTGCGCACGGATGTAGATCTTGAGTGGCAACGGAGCGCTACGATGCGGTGGACGAGACCGTTGGTGAAGCCCCAACGGCCTCGGGGGGCGGAGGTGCGACGATGTGCTCGGTGAAGTAGCCCCGGTGAGCTGGGAGACGGCGTCGGTGAAGCGCACCTGATGCGGTGGAACTCGGTGTCTGTGAGGCACGTCAGTTGCGGCGGCCGACGTTGTCGGTGGACCACCCGGTGCGGTGGACGAGGGCGTAGATGAGGTAGCTCCGGTGCGGTGGTGAAGCGCGACCGTCGTCTTCGTCGTCGTCGTCCGGCACAGAGGTGGGGAACGGTGGGGAAAGAGACGAGACGAGGGGCGATTCGAGGGTTGGCGGCGAATTAGGGATTTGAGCAATCTGGGCGCGGAAGGGGACGGTGGAGAAGAGAGATTTTGCAGGGCTGGAATTGGGGCCGCCAGATATTTCAATCCGAAACGTGGAAGCGCGAACTTATATTGTCGTCGTCCTTTTTTTGGGGGGAGGGGGGTGGGTGGCTGGGTGCTACGCGTCCGTCCGACACACGCGACCACCCCGACAGGACTATGCTTTCGGTGCCTTAAGGCACCTGCCTTTGTGTCCATGACATGTGGGCCCAACAGGTGGCTGGCCCACATGTCAGTGACCCAAAGGCAGTTGCCTTTAAGGCACCGAAGCAGCGTCCACCCCGACACGACCCTGGTCTGCCTGGTGCGCCTACATTTGAGAATGCAAACGAATCTTCTTTCATTTGCAAACGAATCTGTATGTATTACCATGCCCGTGTTTTCCTTGCAATAATTAGTCATTCGAAACGAGATACTCCATCCGTTCACTTTTGTAAGTCGTTTCAGACAACTTAAAATGAACTGTTTTGCACATTGTCTGAAATGTCTTCAAGGTCTTATAAAAGTGAACAGAGGGAGTACTATAAATTAATTAATGAGGAGTTATTTGAAAAAAATCGAAATGGTACCCACGCTAACGTGGATTAGAGTGTGTGTCACATAATTAGTTATTTGAATTAGAGTGTGTGTCACGTAGTTAGTTATTTGAATTAGAGTGTGTGTCACGTAGCGATCTCCAATTCTAACGTGGATTTCGCATTTCACTGTATCCACGCTACTTTTTTAATACAAATTCATATGTATATGATGAACACCATGGTAGTGAGAAAACTTTTGGATGGATTCAAACATATGACCTACAAAATAGCACAACAAACTGAGTCAATGTCAACTTTTCGAAACTTAGTATGGCACGAATTCGAAATAATTACCCGTATGCCTGGTCCTCGGTTCAAATCTTACAATGTACACCGAATTGAAACATCGATATTAAGTCTCGTACTATGTACATTCAAATGTTGTTTTTAGCCCCCCCCCCCCCGCACAAACGCTACATACTTCCTGTATCGGTCAATCTTCCTCTCCTAACCACCTTAGGAAGCTATCGGTTTCCAACACACGTTCATTCTTTCTCTCCATGTTTCGATCTCTAAGTCTCTCAACTACACAACCCCTTTTTCCACTCTGTTACCAAATGTATTTACCTCACACACCCGCCATTGCACCCCATGCCGAGCTCTCTCTCTCTCCCCCCTCTCCCTCTCACCCTCTCGCGCTAAATACATGCATTGTCCTATCTAGCCCCCCAACCTCTCGTGCGCACGCACGCACGTTGTATATCTAGGTCACTCCCTCGAGACTGTCTCACTCTTTCTTTCGCACGGCGGGCCACACTCGCTCAATCTCGCTCTCTTTATCTGAGTCTCGTTTAACCTCGTTTTCTTTCACACACAAATGATATATCTCCCTGTTCGGGCCTCGATCGACACACTCTATACTCTCTCACGCAGATTGTCTATCTAGGTCAGTCCATCCAAGCCGCCGCCACTCTTTCGACCTCATGGTGGGCCACGCTCACTCAATCTCTCTCTCTCCGTATGTCTCGATTGACCTCGCTCTTTCTCGGACAAAAACGATATATCACCATGTTTGAGCCCAATTCGACCTATTCACATTGTATACTCTCTCACGCACATCGTCTATCTAGGTCACTCTCTCCAACCCGTCTCACTCTTTCGATCGCACGGCGACCCTATGTGATCGGTTGACCTTGCTTCCTCCCACACACAAAATATATCTACACGTCTGTGACTGGATCATCTCTCAAGCTCTATCTTACAGCCCTCACCCTTGCCAAAAAGCTCAATCGGACAATATCTCTCCAGAGCATATATATTTGTTCAATGAATGTCGGACCACACTCACTTTGTCTCTCTATCTATATGTCTCTCGATTGACCTCGCTTTCTCACACCGTATCTTCCACGCGTTGAAGCTACTACCTCTCCATCCCTCGCAAAGCCGGAGCTATTTACATTGCGAGGGGCACTCCAACCTTGGATTAATTTGTGTAGGCATTTATTCCGGTCGGTTTAGATTATATTTTCGTAGCATTCGGCCCACAACTACTCCAAACACCGTTGCAACCCACGCAACTCCCCTAGTTGATTTCCCTCTGGCTCGGTCATCGCTCTCTCGCACGTCCTTTCTCGCCTTCAACGTCGCACCATGGTATTATTGAAAAAACTATGTTGTTCTCTTTAATTATTATAAATAAGCTACAAAACTACACACCGATAGTCCACTTGGAATGGAACAAATTTCGACCCACAAATTAAAGTGCTACAAACTACACACCGAGGGGCCCACATGTCATGAAACAAATTTGGACCCATATACAAATTAAAAAATAAAGGACGAGGATCGAACATGCGACCGGGCCTTCAAGCCGCACGTCAATAGGCAACATACGTAGAATAGCAATGTTTGTTGTACCCCCTTTGTTCACATAATGTTTTTATATTACCACAGCCTAATTAATGGATAACATGTAATATTATTTTTAGTACTATTCGCCTTCACTTACTGGTGGGTTCCATGTGTGCTCTCTCTCTCTCCTCCCCTTCTGCGTTTAGACGCACGGGCAAACAGGAAGAACTCGCGGGCGATGTTGCCGTTGACCATATCTGGACGCGTTCACAAGTCACGGCACCAGTTTCACGTACTAGCAGCACTAGTCAGTGTGTACGTGCAATGCACGTTAATTTAGAAGTATATTAAGTGCATGCTTATATTAACTACTAGGATATTATTTGCGTGTTGTCATGTGATTAGCACTATTTTGGCATGAAATTAACTGCACGCTAAACGTGTTGAGCGCTCGACATTGAAGCAGTCTAGGTCGTTGGATGACAAGGAATACATGTGGCTTGATGACGTTTTATATTTAATTTGATACGGCTCTAGCAGAACATTCAATCGATCAAACCATACATTTCGTTCAGTCTGACTCCGACTTTAAATTATACGACGATCGATATAAAATAAACGGAAATGATAAACGTTCAGATTTTAAGCATGGCAATCCGAATGTTTTTCATGGCAAATTTAGATTACGCGGCGGTGGCGGGGGTGTCTCGCGTTGGGAAGCGGCTCCTCTGTCGTGCTCTGTGTGTCGTCGGGCCACTGACCGACGGCGACGGCGGCGTCTTGCGCCGTTGTTGGCGTACTCCTGGATGTTGGCCTAGCTTCAAGGAAGGCCAAAATGTTCTGGACTTCGGAGCGAGTCAACTGGCGGGAGGAGGCGACTGACGTTGGTGCAAGGAAGCGGTCGACGGCGGCCATCCATGCCGCTGAGGGGGGCACTGGCACCCGCGCGGGGACATGCGCTGTCAACGGCGTGGCGGAGACATTCGTGTGCACGGGCACCGGCACAGGCGCGCACGTCAGTGCATGCGCAGGCGCATGCGCTGGCAGGTGCATGGGCACCGGCACGGGCGTGCGCGTCAGTGCACGCGCAGGCGCATGCGCTGGCAGGTGCACGGGCGCGTGAAAGTCGGCGGGGACCTCGTGGAACCTCGTGGGATCAAGCTCGGCGACAATGTGCGGCTCCTAGCCCATCAATGCCACGGGGATGGGCGCTGGCGCAGTCGGGGCGACGGGAGCCGGAACGGGAGCGGGGACAGGCGCGGCGTCTTCCCGCAAGGCCAGTTCAAGCTCGTCCCAAAGCGCCTTATGTTCTTGAGACTCCGGCTGGGTGTCTTCCTCAGGAAACTGGAACACTAAGGGCAGACCATCGTGATGCGGCATGGCGTACGTTTAGGTCAGGCTAGTTGGAGGTAGACGACAGGAGAATCGGAGAGGAAGAGAGAGGATTGTAGCGATACCGGGTAGTGCGGGGTTGATTTTAAACTGCGGCGCCGACAACATTAAAAGTGGGAGCAGTTGGGACGACGGTGGGCAGCGGAGCCTGGTCAAAGGGCTCGCCTCCTGGTGAGCCTGCACAGCGGTCTGCTCGCACGCCTCCCTGACAACCGGCGCAGCAGTCTGCTCGCACGCCTCCCGTCGACTCACACGCTTGCTCGGACGGCACCTGCCGATGAGAAGCGGGGACTCATGGCGGCACGTAAACGCCCACGGTTTCAATAGTGAAAGCGTTCGCCTTAACGTGACAGGTCTTTGTTCCAAAATACCTTGGCTCTTCATTTGTGCAACTTGTCATAAGCAGCTTGTCTCAAATTGAAGAAAAAACTTACGAAGTAATATTAGTGCCATATCACATGACCATGCTTAGTTTCAAGAATTTATGCTCACTTTTGGATTTTCTGAAATTTAAGATCCATGATTCAAAACAATATCATAACCTGCATCATGCAATAAATTTTCAAGCCGTACATCTATCCTGTTGTATTTCTTAAGAAAGGATTTGGTCAAACATTTTGCTTAGTTAGACTTCAGACAAGCTATATATGCAGAGTAAAAGGATAATCCCTCCGTACCAGTGCATTGCCTGATATATTAACTCAAGTACTAGGCACGAACAAACGGGCTCAATTCTGTGCTCATCCTGGTGTAGTAGTAGTACTAGGCAATACAGTTGACGGGTGTCCTTGATGAGCGGCGACCGAGGGAATTGAACTGTGCTCGGCACAATAGGTAACATTGTCTAGTTACTAAAGCATCCCTCCGTTGTTCATCGGTAGTCATTATGGACCGAGGACATGAGGGGAATTTCCTAGGGCTGGAATTTTGGCCGACAGATATTTCGACTTGAAACGCTGAGGCTCGACTGGTTGGGGTTGCCTAATGTGCGTACCACGCACGCCACCGAAGGACACGAGCCCGGTTTTTTTAGGATCAACACGAGCCAAGGTCTGGCTGGTATGCCGTTGGGTCCTACCATTCGAGAATACGAAAGGAACCTTTTAAATTGCCGAATGAATCTATGTGTATTACAATACCCGTATTTTCCTTGAAAATACTAATCTCAACGTGGTAATTGATTTATGACGAGTTGTTGAATTAGAGTGAGTTTGTGATATAGTGATCTCAACGTGGATTTCACATTTCATGGTATCCCTAGTAAGTTTTCCAATGCAAATTCAAATTTAAAAGATGAACAATATGGAGGTGTAACATCCCAAATATTCAATTTGGAATGTTATACATAGATCATTCTTCCATATCATCTTTTATTGCATTTCATCTCGCGATCCTCGAAATCCTAAGCAACTCAAGGACCCTCGGAGAGAGTTGGCGATTTCCCCGGTTTTCAAATTTGATTTTATCAAATTTTGAAACGAGGATTTTGGTTTTAATTATTTTTCTTTCCGAAAATATTTAAAATTAAAAATATGAGAGGAGATAATATGAGTTCTCCAAAATAATTGAAATATTGGAGGAAAAATATTAAAATCAATACTTGTTTTTATTTGGATTTTATTTGCAATTTTGTTTGCATTAGAAAAATTGCACGTTTTCAAAATTGCATTTTAGGGCCAAGAAAATGTTCATCTTGCTCTAAATATTTTATTTAGACGGCGAAAATTTGTTTTGGCATTTTTAGAATTTTATTTTGTTTTATAGGATTTTCTTTAGTTTCGGCGGAATTTTATTTTTAAAGTGCATGCGGCTAACTGGGCCGAAGCCCAGCCGTCGGCCCACCTCCCCCGCGACGCCGTCTCCCTCAGGAGACTGACGCCGCCACGCCCCGACCCGGACCGGAGTCCGTCTAGGACTCCGCCGCCGCCGCCCCTTTGCCCCTCCCCCAAGGCACCCCCTCCCCTTAAATACCACCCCCGGCCACCACCCACCACCACCGCCCGCCCCGCCGCCCAAGCCATCGCGCC